>NW_027663826.1:0-17438 GCF_964034855.1 Anser brachyrhynchus | reverse complement strand
TCTCTCCTTTTCACTTTCTCTCCATCTCTCCTTTCCTTCTTTCTTTTTTTTTCTTTTCTTTTTTTTTTTTTCGGGGTTTGTGAAGTATTTCTTCAAGTTTCATTTGTTTTCCTTAAGCAGAAAACCTGCTATGTTTATTGTCACCTGTTTTTTTGCATTTGGTGCATTTTTTCTGAACTTCATGGTCAGTAATGACCTACCTTCTATCACAACAAAAAACCTTTGAGACCTGACAGTTATTCAACATCATTAAATGCAACAGTCACGGCAGTTCTTGCATTAAATTTCCCCTTTTCATTAATACCTGAAAGAGAATTATTATTTTGTTTGAATGGATTTGGGCTTTAACCAGAGCCCACATACTGTATACTACCCTATTCATAACAAAAGTCATCTTTTGCTTCACACAGATCTAGAGAACTTTCCTTTAAGTGCAAACATAAATAGTACAATCACTCAGTATAAATGATTTGGTTTCCCAAATCTTTTGGGAATGCACAGGAGAGATAAAAAAAAAATAATAAAATAAAATAAAATAAAATAAAATAAAATAAAATAAAATAAAATAAAATAAAATAAAATAAAATAAAATAAAATAAAATAAAATAAAATAAAATAAAATGAATAAAATAAAATAAAATAAAATAAAATAAAATAATAAAATAAAATAAAATAAAATAAAATAAAATAAAATAAAATAAAATAATAAAATAAAATAAAATAAAATAAAATAAAATAAAATAAAATAAAATAAAATAAAATAAAATAAAATAAAATAAAATAAAATAAATAAAATAAATAAAATAAATAAAAATTTTCTGTCCCTAGTGAATCTGACACAAAGTCATGAGATCAGTAATAGGCATAATGTGTTTTGGCACAGCTTCACTCAGGGAATGAGCCTCGTATCTGATGCATATGAAAGTTTCCCTAAATCCAATTACCAGATAACCTAATTTCTATACATGTATCTTTAAGCATGTATCTTTAATCCCTTTTTTTGGCAATGCTTCCTTTGAAACAATACTTACATATCGTAATGAATGTCAGTGTCACAGTGAATATCAATGGCAGAATAAAAGGAAAGTACCTAGCTGTTCTTTTTTTCTTTTTTTCTTTTTTCTTTTTCTTTTTCTTTTCCTACAATCAAACTATGTCTACTGTCTCCTACCCAGACTTTTAATGATTGATTACTACAATCAGGTTACTTGCAAAGTGAAGAAGTTCTTTAGAGCTGCATAATCCCCAAACATTTTAAATTTATAACATTTAATTTGAGGAAAAAAAAGAAACATTTAAAAATGTAACTACCAGTACCATCATATAATTATGTTTCTCAGTTTTCTTAAACGTGAAAGAATGCTCTTTTGAAGGCTCATGTGAAATTTGGAATTCACAACCACAGGAAAAAAATCAAATAAAAGATGTTTTTGGTAACTTTAATTTTGCTCCTTTAAAATAGCAGTTTACGTTTTTTGTTTATTTGTTTGTTTTTTAGTATTAATGTGCCTCAAAAATATTAATTAAATATTGAAAATTTGAAACAGCTACCGATTTTAGAAGTCTTTGTGGACAGCCCTTTATACATGATTTTCTTCCCATTTTATAACACATTTTGATGTATGAACCTAAATAACTAATACTAAAGGAGACATGCATTTGACACTTACCTGAGGAAGGAATTAGCCTTCTGTTGCTGAAAAGCTGCCAGGAATAAAGGAGGCCCTATGTTTATTAATCATACTTCTGAAAACTGAAGAATGAAAATGCTTCTTGAGAATACCAGAGTTATTTTAGGTAACACTAATTGTCCATGATACGGTAAAGAAGACATTCACTGATAGTCAACAATTCTGCCTCACAGTTTCCCAACACTATTGTTTTGGAACAAGTAAGAGAACCAGTGTGGACTTCATCTGGTGCACAGTCTACCAGCAAATCCATATAATTCTTGCTTACGTTTAGGATTTTCATAGAACTTCATAAATGACTGAAACACTAAAGAAAAAATGTTTTCTTTCCAAAGTCACAAAAGATCAAATAAGACTTTAAAGAGAGAGGAAATGAAAACAGAAATGTTAAGATAAGGATGTAAATGTTTCTTGAACATATTATTTCATTGAGGAAATATATATGAACTTAAACTGACTCATTTATCTGGTCTCTTTACTGGTCAGACAGGCTTATTGAAGAAAAGCAAAACAGCACTGGCCAAGCAGATATAAAAACTACTTTTTTATAGTAGCAAAGTGAAGAATCATTCAGAACCATGAAAAACATTGCCATATAAATGGATGCTAGTGTGTTTATTAAAGAAATCTTGCCTGTTTCTTTCACTGTGCAGCGTATGTGTGTATGGACCGGAGACCAGTCACCTATGCCATTACTTAAAATGCTGATGCATTCAACCATTCAATTGTTAGCATAGCTTTAGTCCAAGCTAAGCAGTACTTTTGTGTACGAAACTCAGGTATTTCTAAGAGCTAGCGCAAGCAAGCACTATTGCTAAGATATTTGTTCCAATTTATTTCAATACAGTCAAGCTATTTTACAAAGGCAGTAAGCTTAGCTGTATGGGTGAAATATTTTTTTACATACCATTTGGCCTCTGCGACAAAGAACACCCCTTTCTCATTTTGCTAGGGTAGATGTAGTTCTCATCTCTCCAAAGCAATGAGACACCAAATTTGATTACAGCCTGTTTCAAATCTAATGCATAATCTTTGGCAGAAAAATGTCTGTCTGTATGTCAGTAGGATGTGTTTTGCCTTCACTAGACAGCAGAAAATTGATTCTGTTGGAGAACTGAATCTAGAAAAGAGAAACTCAAGAGCTGTAATTTTACCTTTTTTTCGTATATTTTAGTATTACATGCACTATTTCTATATACTGTGACTTGCAATCATGAATACAATGTTGCAGCTACTTCTACAAATAAAAGTCTCTCTAATAAAAGTGATAATAATAAAAATAATAAATGGCTTTTGAATAATATAACAAGTAATGGTAGATGAAGAATTTTCAGTTTAGATAAGTGATGAAAAGTACAGATGTATAATAAGAAAGGCTTATCCAAAATATCTGTCTTCTGGACCAAATTTTCTACTTCTGTTTAATATGTCTCTGTAGTCAATTGCAGACAAAAATGTATATTCAAATAAGAATTCAATAGATATTAAATGCGATACCAAACTGCTCAATTTGAAGTCATACGTACTACTATCAACTGTGCCTGAAACTAAACTATATGTCTAAAATTAGATGTGAAATTATCCTTCTCACTACTTCTAAACTAGGGATCTCACAAAAATGCTTCCCTGCTCCAATCTCTCTTTTTAGGCATCCACTCTTCCGTGGAAGGAGATGTTCAACAACATCTTTTACACATTCACTTCTTATTTTTATACCCTTTAGCAATATCAACATCTTCTAAAACAAGTGGAAGGAGCTATTTTTTGTGATAAATTTTCCTTTGAACTTTTCCTGATATAAGTCCTCCTCTATTATCCATGAATTAAAAGAAACAAACAAATAAAACCAACTTTCTCTGAAGAGATTTCATAGTGTTCCCAAGAAAGTCCTTTCAGTTCCCTCTCTCTCAGCTCAAATTAATTTGATCAGGGAGAAAAAAAAATAAAAATAAAAATTAATTGGTATTACTTATTGTAAATGTTATGAACAATAAGCATGCACTCAGTAAATGAGTACATCAAACATCTAATAATACATTCTGAACTATATTAAAAATAATTTGTATTATACACTTGGAACTAAGCAGAAATACATTGTTTTGTTTTTGGATCCAAGCCTTTTCCATAATTCAGCAGTCATTATTAAACAAAAGCCTTTTATTTTCCATCATATTCACACACGCCAGAGATTTGTAGTGTATGTTTACATTATAGCAGAAGCTTAACTCTAATAACCTTAATTGAAAAAACATAGTCAGACCTCCTATAACTGTCAGAAAAGTGTATACTCACATCTGGAAAAAGTAGACTTTGAGTTTCAGAACTGTTTACAGGAAAAATAAAAACAAACAAGCCCAACCAAAAAAAAATCACGTGTTCTTATTTTTTTCCCCTTCAGAGGCAATAGAAAGGCAAGCAGGTAAGACAAACTATATGGTCACAGACTGATAGAGGATATTTTATCTTCTCTTGTAGTTGAAATTCAGCTATAAGTTGCTAATATAAACAAACAACAACAACAAAAAACTTTTTATTGATTTATCTTGAAATCACATTGTTCCCATCAGTAAGGCAAATGAACAGTTATGGATAACTGTGCCTGAGTAAGTATCTGGCAGGATACACAAATATTCCCACCTTATTTTCCTTATTTCCTCCTTCTTATGTTCCTTATTTTATCCTCTCCAGTATATATATGTGTGTGTGTGTGTGTGTGTGTGTGTGTTCTTATATGTACATGCACAAATACATGTGTGTTTTCTTGTGCACTATGCATCTATGTGTGTGTTGGCAAGGGAGGAAAACACAAAGAAAGGATTCTACCATTTAATTTATTCACACCTAATTTGTTTAATATGAGGTACTCTGTCTTTTTAAAATATGATATTTGTAGATTTAGAAATGAAATCAAAGCGTTATCCTAGTCATGCCAAGAAACAGCAAATTTCCCCCTCCTTTCTGTGTAATTAATTCCTTATTAGGTGTTCAGGGCACACACAACACAGCAAACAGACAGTATTTTTAGCTGCATTTCTCTCTGTGCAAACTCAATGTATGAAAGAACTCAAATGTCTAAGAAACAAGAAACAGGAAATCAAATTACAAACAGACTGCAACAATGTAGGTAACTTAAATTATTATGCCCAAACCAAGACATGCTAATCATCTTAAAAAATATAGATCAAGGAGGAAAAAAAATCGTTGTAGTGGTATTTCATACATCATCCTAACAGATCTTATTTTTGACAGGTAATCTGAAAAAAAAAAAATATCACAAAAAGAGACATTATTCTTAAATCAAAAAACTACATTGTTCACTTCTCTGAAGGTTATTCATTCTCAAGGGCCCCCCCAAAAAAAAAGATATTATTTTTTTTAATCTCTAGAAATGTTCTCCAAATTGAACTTTTTTTTTTTTCAAAATGCTCTCTCTGAAAAATAGAATGTAGACTTTTTAGACATGCACAATTTAGATTATAAAATGGCTTAACTCATTGTAGAGGCCTGAAAACCCAACTTCAAGAATATCCTTTGAATGTTTCTGTCAAGCAGAATGGATTGAGTCATACAAAAATGCAGACTGAGGCAAGGGGCAAGAGCAGTCCTGAGGGAGGAGCAGTTTCAGCCACTGCTTTTTTACAGTAAATTATACTGTTTCCTGCCCGTAGGCAGCTGAATAATCCAATTAGAGCTGAAACAATAAAAGTAAAAGGCCCATGGATAAAACCTAGGCTACTCTATGTAATACCCAGCATTCTTTCTTAAATCTAATACTGCTATGAGACAAATTAGCATAGACTCTTAGAAAAAAAAAAAAAAAAAAAGTGCCAGATTGCAAAATTTGAGAGAAGTAAGATTCCTTACATGTTTCTAGCAAGCCCCAAATCCCAGCATGAACTGAAAATGATGGTCTAAACACCTACAAAAATATAGGCCATATTTTCCAATTCAATTCTCCACTTAAGGACAGAGAATAGATGACAGAAGACAGAGTATTAGCTTTAATAACTCTAATTCCAATTGATCTGTAAAAGACAGATGTTTCAGGTATTTTACTTTTGAAAAAAATAAAACAAACAAACAAACAAAAAGAACAAAAACGCATACCCAAAGTTCTACATTTTTCAAATTAGTTGTTTAGTGTTCTAGCAGGAGATTATATAATAAATGAGATCCTATGTTATTTTTGTACTTTTAGGAAGAAAAAAAAAAAAAAGAAAATAAAAGTAAAATCTGAATGTTTTATTGAATTCAATTTCTCATTTTCTAAATAAATTAATTTATAAAATACACTTCATTTTATTTCAGGAACTTGGTTAGCTCAAAACCTTTAAAAGTTAGAACTTCTCTAACACAGACCCTTTTGGTTGAACTGAGTTAAGGAGCAATTACACAAGCATATTGCCTTTTGTGCCCTTGGGATTTTCTTAGGCCTTTGAACATGATCTGTAAGATTGTTCACTTTTTAACTAGTGCTTGGTAATATACTACTGCTATAATACTCAAGGGTAGGCCAAAAACACAAGTCTTTTCATGCATTGGCTAGTATAAGTGTCAAATCAACAGCCTAAACCAAGTGAAAGGGAATGTTAATTAAAAGGGAAGGATATGTTCCAGTTGTTCTAATCAAAGAGAGCTTAATCCCTTCATAAGCTGGCTGCCTTTGTTGGAGGAAATTCGGAACAACCTTGTTACTTTTGATTACTGTAAGCCACTGACTCATGGCCCCTTGACAGCTAGCTGAGTAGGTAATAACATTTCTCTGTATTTGGGGACTAGCTTAGCTGGCTTTATAATAGATTATTGTGGGTGTTAAAAGTGAAATGTTAGTCTTCCTTTAAAGCTCTGTATTCCCTGGTAATTAAGGTTATAAAAAGGGCATTGAACACAATGCAGCTTCAAGGTCATCAAACATGGATACAAAAGTCTTCAGTTTGTGTAAATAAGATATTAACCATAGGTTTATCTTTTGGTGCTGATAACTGAAAATGGTTCTTTTATTAGCAGTACACCAGAAATTCACTGAAAGTTATTTTTAAGTGCAAAAAAGTACCCTTCACTTCAATTAGAAGACCCAGTAAATTGTAAGTAATTTTATAAGACATAAAAGGTTGTGAGACATTAAAAGAACAAATAAACAAACCCGTAAACAAACAATAACAACAACAAAACATCTCTCAAGTAAACAGAACATTACCAGATAGAACACCATCACCTCTGCAGGACTGGATGTTACCTAGTATAATAAGAATCTTAGCAAAATCTCTTCAGCTTTGGCATAACAAGTTGAGAGGGACTGTGAAGACTAGGATTGTATTTTAGCTTTCAGGGCAATGATGGTTATATGTAATTTATATTTTCTATTTGATGTGTTTCTTTGTGAATGGAAAAGTCTGAATAAAGGATTCTCCTGTACTTGAGGTTTAAAATCCTAACAGATGGAAGAGCATGGGACAAGAGGAACTACATAACTTAAGAATGTAAAATAAGTTCATTTAAATGAATAAATAAATCAGGTTGTTTTGTTGTTGTTGTTGTCGTTGTTTTTAAAAAGAATGTCTGGCATTTTGCTGAAAAATTAGGGGTAGGCAAAAAGGTGAAATGATGTCTAAAGGTGCCATTAGGAATGACCAGTGTAAAGGCACATTGATATGTGTGTGTGTGGCTGTGTTCATAAAAAAGTCTGTGGCTTAATTTGTGACAGAGCCAGCATAAGAAATTTCCTACTCCATTGTGCCATGATCAAGAGACTGATATTACCTTTCAGGTCTGCTAATTTGATTGTCTGACAGTTCTCTAAGAGAAATGTGTGAAATCACTAAAAGAGTTGCTCCTAAACACATGCACACCAACATACAAGCACAATACATAATGCAACAGGAAAAAAGTTTTCTTTTTTTTTTTTTTTAAAAAAAGAGAGAGGACCTGGTTTGCTATAAGGATTTTTTTTTTCTTGATAAGGAAGCAGTGGAGTAGTCTTCCCAGAGAGATTGTGGAGGTTTCCAAGACCGGACTGCAGAAAGCTCTAAGCAACCTGATCTGCCCCATTCCTGACCCTGCTTTTCTAGGCTGGCCTAGAGACCTACTGAGGTCTCTCCCAACCTGAATTATTTTATGATCCTATGAGATAGGACCAGAGAGAAAGCATATGACTCAAACCTAAACTCCTATGCTCAAGTGGAGGCTTGGGTTCCAATCAGTCCCACATTGAACATTTAAATATTTTCTTGTGGTGAAACTGCTTCAGAAAGAATTTCTACACCTTCGATCATTGTTACAAGTACTGTCTATGTATGAAGTTTTCAATAAAGCAGGTTAACACAAACAAAATTCAGACAAAGGACCCAATTCCTGTTTCTTTCCTTTGAATTTAAAGAAATAGAAAGAAGGAAAAATGAACTATGAAATAGAAGCATATGCCCTTAAGCTACAGATAAATGAGTACTGTTTCCGAAAATTACTTAAGTCTTTAATATTTGCCAAATGAAGACAAAAAGTATGAGTCTGGTAGATACATAAAATGACATTTGTAGTTCCAAATTTTAATTGCTGTATTCATAAAGAAGACAAATACTATGTAATTTAAAACCACAGTTCCCCAACATCATGTAATCATTTGAAGTATTATTATCAATAAAAAAGTTAGATGAACAGTAATAACCATATCATACTGTATTTAGGCTTAAAGAATAACCACATTCTCCAAACAGGATAAAATGCTCTCATTCCTGAAGTGTGCATACAAGACCTGATTCTACTCCAAATGACTTCAACCAAAAAATGAAATTGTATGAAAACAGAATATGGTTATGCAGAATAGCATAGATGTGTTGCTCTAAGAGTTATGAGGGCTCAAGCTGTGAAGTACATAAAAAAGTGAACTACTCTTCAAAACACTTAAAGAAAAATTTATAGCTGTATGCTGTGAAAGACTCAGTCTTTCTGGTAGGCTTGTCCTTAAAATGTCTTTTAGACTAAGTTCTTCTGGGGATTTAGAACCCACATGATTTCAAAATCCTGTCTAGAAGTAGAAGGTAGGCAAGCAAACTGCTGTGTTGAGGGCAAATTTTGCCAAAGAACTGTAGTGGTAGGATACAGTAGAAGATTAAAACACATGAACTTTCTTGTCTCTGTATGTGCTGGCAAATGTGCATATTCATATGTCACATATCCTGTTCACTAGTTTCCCTGAGATTCAGAGCACTCTCCAAAATTAAGTGAGCTCAGTTAAACCCAAATAAAGGTACACTTCCTCACCTGTAGGGCATTTCAGACGACTCAAAGTCCTGTAACAAGGTGTAGACAGTTTGCCAGTTTATCCACAGCTCATCATCATAACTATTCTAATAACGTATTGAATAAATAGGTATTTAAATTGTAACCTACGAATGTTTTCCACAATATGCAGTACACTTATATTCATGTATCAATTTTCATGTATAAAGAATTTCCCAATGCTTAAAATAAAGCAATATATATTTTTTTGAATTTGAACTGCATCAGCTGAAGTTATTGTACATCTCTAATCATTCATCCATTGTATAGCTCTAATTATAATTGTGCAGTTCTGTGATCTCTCGGTATAGACTACATTTCTTATTTTGCACTGAAATAAAAAAATTCCCAGTCTGATTTTTCTACAGCAGGATGACAACACATCGGGCTTGTAGCAACTTGAAAATGTAATGTCAGATAGGATCCCAAAACGAATACTGCTTCTTTGATATTAAGAGCCAAGACCTCAACTTCTATAAACTGGCATCTTATAATCAAATTTATTAGAGGAAAATCAATTTACACTAACTGAGAATTTGTCTGGATTCTATGCAAACTGTTATCACAGGCTATTTATGTAACTGTTTTTGTTTGTTTGTTTGTTTCTTATATATATATATATAACTGCTTTGATATTCTATTAGAAATATAAGCATCAAATTAAATTTACTAATAAAAACAACACTTGACAAGACAATAGAGCATTCACTCAAAGGAGTTAATGACGAATTAAATGGTTCAAATTGTACCTAATAGTTGTATACAGAATCTGCATAATTTATACTTATGACCCAGGTATTCATTAGTCAGTTAATGATTTTTTCCCCATGGGAAATTCATAACAAAATATACAGACAAGCAGAGAAACAGTAATGAAAAGTTTCAATAGATTTAGATTTTCCTAAAGGCTAGTACAGGATAATTATTAATTATTTCTACCACTTTAGTCTGTGTGAGTTTGCAAGAAGATCAGAAAATCAGGAAGAGACCAGGAAGCAATAAAAGGCATCTTGGAGAGTTTTACTTAGCCATTCTCTTATAAGCTTATGAAAGATTTTAGGCCTTGACTTGTATCATTTCCTTTTGTCTGTATCCTGGTTTTGGCTGGGAATTTTCTTCCTAGTAGCTGATATGGAGCTGTGGTTTGGATTTAGGATGAGAATAATGCAGATAATACATTGATATTTTAATTGTTTCAGAGACTAAATTGCTACAATAAGTCAAGGACTTTTCAGCTTCTTATACTGTCCTGCAAGCAAAAAGGTTGGGGATGCACAAGGAGCTGGGAAGACACAGAACCAGGACAGCTGACCCATACTGACTAAAGGGTTATTCAGAAACTCAGGGTTTGGCTGGGGTGGGAGGGAGTGGTGCTGGGGGTTGGTGAGCGATTGTGTTGTGCATCACTTGTTTTGTATATTCCTTTATCATAATTATTATCATTATTTTCCCCTTCTTTCTCTGTTCTATTAAACTCTCTTTATCTCAACTTTTTATTTCATTTTATTTTATTTTATTTTATTTTATTTTATTTTATTTTATTTTATTTTATTTTATTTTATTTTATTTTATTTTATTTTATTTTATTTTATTTTATTTTATTTATTTTTTTTTTTTAACTGATTCTCTTCTCCTTTCCACTGTGTGGGGGAGTGTGTGAATGGCTGCGTGGTTCTTAGTTGCCTGCTGGGTTAGACGACTACACGGTCATTACTAGATTGAAACCAAATGCCCACCTACTGGCCCAATCACTATCACTGAACTCAGGATCACATTATTCTCCTCAGATTGCTACCTGTACATTTTTCTTGAGTTATGTTTGTATTCTTGGACTTCTGTTAAAAAGCATAAAAATGATTTATTTTTTTTTTTTAAGTGGGGTTTTATAGATGGCTCCATTTTTATTTTTTCCTTTAACTACCTAATTGAATAATATCCCACAACATTTTTGTTCTGAATCAAGATGTGGTACATGAGAATATAAGAATAATACAAACTTACATAGCTTGTGTTAAGTTATATTAATTAAGGTATATTAATACAATCTTATTTTACACCTTCTTGAAACAACTATATTCATATTGTCTGTTCCCAAGAGAAAAATGTTGTCATATTAAGCATAAGCAAGAAGAGTATTTCCCTTGAATACTAGATTTGAATGCTAGGCTTTGACACAGCAACTTGCCGCCACTCATATATCTTCCCCTCTAAGCCCTTCGCTATCTTTGTAGCCCTTCTCTGGACACTGTCCAGTAGTTTCACGTCCTTTTTACACTGTGATGCCCAGAACTGCACACAGTACTCGAGGTGAGGCCGCACCAACACAGAGTAGAGCGGGACAATCACTTCCCTCGACCGACTAGCAATGCCGTGCTTGATGCATCCCAGGATATGGTTGGCCCACCTGGCTGCCGGGGTACATTGCTGGCTAATATTCAACTTGCTGTCAACCAAAATCCCCAGATCATTCTCTGTGAGGCTGCTCTCCAGCATCTCATCACCCAGTCTGTATGTATAGACAGGGTCACCCATCCCAGGTGCAGGACCCGGCACTTCACAGATTCACAGAATCATCTAGGTTGGAAGAGACCTCCAAGATCATCTAGTCCAACCTCTGTCCTAATACTAACAAGTCCTCCACTAAACCATATCACTAAGGGCTACATCTAAACGTCTTTTAAAGACCTCCAGGGATGGCGACTTAACCACCTTCCTGGGCAGTCCATTCCAATGCCCAGCAACCCTTTCAGTAACGAAGTTCTTCCTAACATCCAACCTAAACCTCCCCTGGCGCAACTTTAGCCCATTCCCCCTCGTCCTGTCACCAGGCACGTGGGAAAATAGACCAACCCCCACCTCTCTACAGCCTCCTTTAAGGTACCTATAGAGAGCGATGAGGTCTCCCCTGAGCCTCCTCTTCTCCAGGCTGAACAAGCCCAGCTCCCTCAGCCGCTCCTCATAAGACTTATTCTCCAGACCCCTCACCAGCTTCGTCGCCCTTCTCTGGACTCTCTCGAGCACCTCCATGTCCTTCTTGTAGCGAGGGGCCCAAAACTGAACACAGTACTCGAGGTGCGGCCTTACCAGAGCCGAGTACAGGGGCACAATCACTCCCCTGGACCTGCTGGCCACACTGCTTCTTATACGGGCCAGGATGCTGTTGGCCTTCTTGGCCACCTGAGCACACTGCTGGCTCATATTCAGCTGCCTATCAACCAGTACTCCCAGGTCCTTCTCTGCCAGGCAGCTTTCCAACCACTCATCTCCCAGCCTGTAGCGCTGCTTGGGGTTGTTACGCCCCAGCTGCAGGACCCGGCACTTGACCTTGTTGAACTTCATGCAGTTGACCTCAGCCCATCGGTCCAGCCTATCCAGATCCTCCTGCAGAGCCTTCCTTCCCTCGAGCAGATCGACACACGCACCTAACTTGGTGTCATCTGCAAACTTACTGCGGGTGCACTCGATCCCCTCATCCAGGTCATCGATAAAGATATTAAAGAGGACCTGCCCCAGCACTGAGCCCTGGGGGACTCCACTAGTAACCGGCCTCCAACTGGATTTGGCTCCATTCACCACAACTCTTTGGGCCTGGCCATCCAGCCAGTTTTTAACCCAATAAAGCGTACGCCAGTCCAAGCCACGAGCAGCCAGTTTCTTGAGGAGAATGTTGTGGGAAACGGTGTCAAAAGCCTTACTGAAGTCAAGGTAGATCACATCCACAGCCTTCCCCTCATCCACCAAGCGCGTCACTTTGACATAGAAGGAGATCAGGTTCGTCAAGCAGGACCTACCTTTCATAAACCCATGGTGACTCGGCCTGATCACCTGGTTGCCCTGCAAGTGCCGTGTGATGACACTCAAGATAATCTGCTCCATGAGCTTGCCTGGCACTGAGGTCAAGCTAACAGGCCTATAGTTCCCCGGGTCTACCGTCTGGTCCTTTTTGTAGATGGGCGTCACGTTTGCTAGCTGCCAGTCAACTGGGACCTCCCCTGATAGCCAGGACTGCCGATAAATGATGGAAAGCGGCTTGGCCAGCTCCTCCGCCAGTTCTCTCAGTACCCTCGGGTGGATCCCATCCGGCCCCATCAACTTGCGTACATTCAAGTGCTGTAGCAGGTCGCCAACCATTTCCTCATGGATAGCGAGGGCCACATCCTGCTCCCCATCCCCTTCCACCAGCGCAGGGTACCGGGTATCCAGAGAACAACCGGTCTTGCCGCTAAAGACTGAGGCAAAGAAAGCATTGAGCACCTCAGCCTTTTCCTCATCTTTTGTAACTAAGTTTCCCCCTGCATCCAGTAAAGGATGGAGATTCTCCTTAGTCCTCCTTTTTGTGTTGATGTATTTGTAAAAACGTTTTTTGTTTTCTTTAACGGCAGTAGCCAGACTGAGCTCCAGATGAGCTTTGGCCTTTCTAATTTTGTCCCTGCACAGCCTCGCAACATCCTTATAGTCCTCCTGAGTAGCCCGCCCTCTTTTCCAAAGATTATAAACCCTCCTTTTTCTCCTAAGCTCGAGCCACAACTCTCTGCTCAGCCAGGCCTGTCTAGTTCCGCGTCAGCTCGTCTTTAGGCACGTGGGGACAGACCGCTCCTAAGCCTTTAAGATTTCCTTCTTAAGGAGTGCCCAACCTTCCTGGACTCCTTTGCCCTTCAGAACCTCCTCCCAAGGGACTCTGCCAACCAGTGTCCTGAACTGCTCAAAGTCAGCCCTCCGGAAGTCCAAGACAGCGGTTTTACTGGTCCCCTTCCTGACTTCGCCAAGAATAGAGAACTCTACCATTTCGTGGTCACTCTGCCCAAGACAGCTCTCGACCACCACATCTCCCACCAGTCCGTCACTGTTTGTGAACAGAAGGTCTAGCGGGGCACCTCCCCTGGTAGGCTCTCTAACCAGCTGCGTCAGGAAGCTATCTTCCACGCTCTCCAGAAACCTCCTAGACTGCTTTCTCTGGGCTGTGTTGTGCTTCCAGAATATGTCTGGGAAGTTGAAGTCCCCACGAGAACAAGCGCTGACGATTTCGCGGCTTCTGCCAGCTGCCTGTAGAACTCCTCATCCGTCTCCTCATCCTGGTTCGGCAGTCTATAAGAGACCCCCCACCAGGATGCTTGCCTTGTCGGCCTTCCCTCTGATCCTAACCCGTAGGGACTCAACCTTATCATTCCCAGCCTCAAGTTCCTCAACATCTAAACACTCTCTAATATAGAGAGCCACACCACCACCCCTTCTGTGCTGCCTGTCCCTTCTGAAGAGCCTATAGCCAGACATTGCAGCACTCCAGTCATGAGAGTGGTCCCACCATGTTTCCGTGATGGCAACCAAGTCATAGCCTTCCCGCTGCACGATGGCTTCCAGCTCCTCTTGTTTGTTACCCATGCTGCGTGCATTAGTGTAGATGCACTTCAGTCGGGCCATTGCCTTCTTCCCTGGCTTTGCCATTGTTCCCCCTGTTACAGCTCCAACAAGCCTAATTTCAGCCCCATCCCCCTTCTTTCCTAGGGAAAAACACTTGCTCTTGTTAAACTTCATGCGGCTGGTGATTGTCCAGTTCTCCAATCTGTCCAGCTCTCTCTGCAAGGCCTTTCCACCCTCATCAGAGTCCACAACTCCTCCAAGTTTGGTGTCGTCGGCAAATTTGCTCAAAACACCTTCTAGTCCTACATCCAAATCATTTATAGAAAACATTGAAGAGGACTGGCCTTAAAATGGAGCCTTGGGGGACGTTGGGAGCCCTCAGCTGCCTCGAGTGGCCTTCATGCCGGAAGAAAAAAACCCTGCCCACCTCGATCCCCCGCTCCACTGCAGAAAGTGTCTGCCCCGGAGCCAATCACCTCGGTGAGAAGAAGCCCAGCTCTCTCAGCCTTTCTTCACAGGAGAAGTGCTCCAACCCTCTGATTATCTTTGGCACTCCTCTGAATTTGTAGTAGCTCCATGTCCTTCTTGCATTGGGGGCCCCAAAGCTGAACACAGTACTCCAGGTGGGGTTTCATGAGAGCAGAGTACAGGGGGAGAATCACCTCCCTTGACCTGCTGGCCACGTTTCTTTTGATGCATCTCAGGATGCAGTCAGCTTTCTGGGCTACAAGCACCCATTGCCAGCTCATGCTGAGTTTCTCATCAGCCAACACCCCAAGGGCCTTCTCCTCAGGGTTGCTCTCAGCCCATTCTCTGCCCAGCCTGTATTTGTGCTTAGGATCACCCTGGCCCAGACACAGCACTTTGCACTTGGCCTTGATGAAATTCATGATGTTCACAGAGGCCCATCTGTCAAGCCTGTCCTGCTCCCTCTAGATGGCATCCCTTCCCTCCAGAGTGTTGACCACACCACTCAATTTGGTGTCATCAGCAAATTTGCTGGGGAGGCAATCCCACTGTCATGTCACTGACAAAGGTGTTAAACAGCACTGGTTTCAGTACTGACCCTTGTGGATATAAATTATTTTAAATGCTGTCAAAAAATTCCAGGAATAGTTCTCTTTTGGGCATTTCCTTCTGTCTTTTAACTGTATGGCATAACCATTGTAGTGGCTTCAGACAGATCTCTTTCCCTTTTATCTCTCAAAGCTCTCTTTGTTTCCTCAGTTATGGGAAATTGCTGCCAGTTACTCTGTTGTGCAATAACAGAGCATAGAGTAGCTCCATTTTATATGACAACCTAATCTGCTGCATGCTAAATGCACCATTCTTAAAATGCTTCACAGATTAAATCCTTTAGGGAGCACAGATATTTCTCCAGATAATTTCTGAAAAACAACAGAGCTTAGGTATCTGGCTACTCAGAATGGGGTAGGCTTTGACATGGGGAGGGGTAAAATTCTAGGAATATGTGTATGTGGAACTTAGTGATATCCTGAAATTTAAGTATCAGGTGAGCACATATATTTGGAGGAAAGAATGGATAAAGCTCTGGACAGCCTCTATAAATAAAAATTTTAAATCTTACATTTCTCATTAAAAATAATGATGGAAAATTCAGTGTAATATTAATAAAAAAATGGATTATGTAGTATTCAGAATTTACATTTACAGTACAGCCAGTCCTGCTGGAATCAGAAAACATTAGAAATAAGTTTTAAGAGTGAGAGGTTTCATACAATTTACAGAAAGATTTCTCAAGCAAAATGTCTGTGTAAATACAGCACAAGCATAAAAAATCAGTATGCCTTCCTGGCACAACCTATTACTAATACAGCTGGCTAACTGCAAGCTCATTCTAGTGAAGAAAGTAGGAAGCTTTACTTCCTTACAAAGTAGAATATATGAATGTGTAGTTATTATCATAAAACAGGAATGATACCCTTGAGTGAAGAAGGGACAATCAGTAACAAAAGATAGTAATAATATAGCAATTATGTCATCATCAAATGATAACTGCTTGATTGTGATGGATTAAACAATATTAACATTTTATTACTCCATATCCGTCCTGCAGTAACACTACAGCAGCAATCATGTCTTTTTTTTTTTTTTTTTTCCCCTGTAAATTTGGCACCTGCTGACTTAAAGTCATTTATAGGATGTTGTTAAGTTTGTTTCTTAATGTAGGTGCTAAGCTACCATTAACACACTTAATGACCACAAGGAATATGAAATTGGATCAATTAAAAGAGGGGGTTAGACATCCCACAGTTTCTAATCACATGTGGACAACCACTAATGAATTGGAGCTCTCACGAGTATCTATTCTGAAAATGAAATCTGCTAGACAGCTAATCAATTGGGATAGATATCAGTTGAGTTTGTGCTCTGCTGGATTCCACTGCATCACTGTTACTTAAAGAAAAAGAGGCCAAGTTAAAAAGTTGTGGAGTTGAAGAGGAATTTTAAAGGAGCTTATCTGCTGTAATATATAGTAAATCATTATGCTTAGTGTCATTCCTGAAATGCCCTGAATATTCTAATAGGATGACTTCTTACACTTTGTTCTTGTTGTTATTTTTTATCCAAAAATAACAAAAAGGTCCACAAGCAAGCAAGATATATTTCATTGTTCTCAGATCTTGGACATGAATAGTGCCATGAAATTGCTGTGGGCTAAACATCTTTCCTGGCACAAATAAAGTAAACAATATTTTTTTGCTTCCAAAATATCTACTATTCTATATTGCCAGATGCATGCAACTTTGCTAATGCCAGGACTACAGCAATGATTTTCTTTTTATTTCTGGACTGACTCATATGTCTAAAAATGGAGTATCTCTGGATTTAAGGAAAATAAGATGAAAACTACGTGCACCTTACAAACCTCCAAAGCCCTTTGAGGTTAAAAAATATTTTTGTGCTTTAGCTTGAACTGTGCTCTAATAGTGAATGCTAATAGTGAATGCTAATCAAGTTGTGCTTTTAAGATTTGCTATTCATATACTAGTATATCCACTGGCCTAAAAATAGGTGTTTTCCAGTATGTTAGTATGTTGCATCTGCGAAACCATACCACTTTTTTCAAAAGTGTGTATTTTAGCAATGATA
>NW_027663827.1:0-2000 GCF_964034855.1 Anser brachyrhynchus | reverse complement strand
GGGGAGTTGGGGGGGTCTTGGGGGGGTCGCGGGGGTTGAGGGGCAGGTGGGGGGGGTTGGGGGGGGTTGGGGGGGTTGGGGGCAGTTGGAGGAGGATTGGGGGGGCATCTTGGGGGGGTTGGGGGGCATTTAGGGGGGGTTGGGGGCGTCTTGGGGGGTTGGGGGGCATTTAGGGGGGGTTGGGGGGCGTCTTGGGGGGGTTGGGGGGCATTTAGGGGGGGTTGGGGGGCATCTTGGGGGGAGTTGGGGGCATTTGGGGGGGTCGGGGGGGTTGGGGGGCAGCTGGGGGGGGTTGGGGCGTGTTTGGGGGGCATTTAGGGGGGGTTGGGGGGCGTCTTGGGGGGAGTTGGGGGGCATCTGGGGGGGGTTGGGGGGCAGTTGGAGGAGGATTGGGGGGCATCTTGGGGGGGTTGGGGGGGAGTTGGGGGGGGTTGGGGGGCATTTGGGGGACAGCTGGGGGGGTTGGGGGGCATCTTGGGGGGGGTTGGGGGGCGGCTGGGGGGGTTGGGGGCATCTTGGGGGAGTTGGGGGGCATTTGGGGGGGGTTGGGGGGCATCTGGGGGGGTTGGGGGGCAGTTGGAGGAGGATTGGGGGGCATTTAGGGGGGGTTGGGGGCAGCTGGGGGGGTTGGGGGGGGTTTGGGGGGGGGTTGGGGGGCATTTAGGGGCTTTGGGGGGAGTTGGGGGGGTCTTGGGGGGGTCGCGGGGGTTGGGGGGCAGGTGGGGGGGGTTGGGGGGCATTTGGGGGGGTTGGGGGGCGGCTGGGGGGGTTGGGGGGCATTTAGGGGGGGTTGGGGGGCATTTAGGGGGGTTGGGGGGCATCTTGGGGGGGGTGGGGGGCATTTGGGGGGGGTTGGGGGGGCTGGGGGGGCAGCTGGGGGTGGTTGGGGGGCATTTAGGGGGGTTTGGGGGAAGTGGGGGGGGTCTGGGGGGAGTTGGGGGGGATTGGGGGGTGTTTGGGGGAAGGGTTGGGGGGATTCGGGGACACACGGGGGGGTTTGGGGACACACGGGGGGTTTGGGGGACACCTGGGCCCCCCCCCACTGATGCCCCCCCCCCCCCCCCCCCCCAGGTGTTCATCTTCTTCGGGGAGACGCTGCTGTCCCTCAACTGGGCCCTGGTGGCCGACATCCTGCTGGTGGGGGCACTGGGAGCGCTGGGGGCGCTGGGAGCGCTGGGGGCGCTGGGGGCGCTGGGAGCAGCACTGGGGGCACTGGGAGCGCTGGGGGCGCCTGGGAGCGCTGGGGGCGCTGGGGGCGCTGGGAGCAGCACTGGGGGCACTGGGAGCGCTGGGGGCGCTGGGAGCACTGGGGGCACTGGGGGCGCTGGGAGCACTGGGGGGGGTCCCCAACAGCCGGGGGGGACAAAAGGGGGCACGGGGGGAGGGGGGACGGGACACCGGGGGTCCTCGTGTGTGATGTCATCACCCCGTGACGTCACCGCCCCCCCCCCCCCCCCGTGACGTCACTACCCCCCCCTCGCGTGACGTCATGACCTGCTCGTGTGATGTCACCACCCCTCACATGATGTCATCAACCCTGTGTGACGTCACTACCCTCTCCTGTGATGTCACCACCCCCTCGTGATGTCACCACCCCCTCGTGATGTCACCCGCCCCCTCCCATGACGTCACTACCCCCTCCCGTGACGTCACCAACCCCCGTGTGATGTCACCACCCGGTGTGTGATGTCACCAACCCCTGTGTGATCTCATTACCTCTTCTCGTGACGTCACCGCCCCCGTGTGACGTCACCGCCCCCTCCTGTGATGTCACCGCCCCATGTGACATCGCGATCCCCTCCTGTGACATCACCGCCCCTTCCTGTGATGTCACTACCCCCTCTTGATGTCACTACCCCCTTGTGTGACGTCACGATCCCCTCCCGTGACATCACCGCCCCTCCTGTGATGTCACTACCGCCTATGACATCACTGCCCCTTCCTGTGACGTCACTGCCCCCTTCGTGTGACATCACCGACCTCCTCTTGCGATGTCGCTG
>NW_027663828.1:0-34818 GCF_964034855.1 Anser brachyrhynchus | reverse complement strand
AGCCTTTACGCAACCCCACACTCAACAGGACTCTGCGTCTTCACTCTTTCCTAACAACCCTAAACATAACCCTAACCGCAACAAGAAGCTGAACCCGAGTTAGACCCGAAAAAACACGTACGGTGCCACTTTCTGCCATCAAAAAGTGCTCTCAGCGGAAGCCTTTGGGTACACCTGACCTCCCTGGGGGAGCCTTTACGCAACCCCACACTCAACAGGACTCTGCGTCTTCACTCTTTCCTAACAACCCTAAACATAACCCTAACCGCAACAAGAAGCTGAACCCGAGTTAGACCCGAAAAAACACGTACGGTGCCACTTTCTGCCATCAAAAAGTGCTCTCAGCGGAAGCCTTTGGGTACACCTGAACTCCCTGGGGGAGCCTTTACGCAACCCCACACTCAACAGGACTCTGCGTCTTCACTCTTTCCTAACAACCCTAAACATAACCCTAACCGCAACAAGAAGCTCAACCCGAGTTAGACCCGAAAAAACACGTACGGTGCCACTTTCTGCCATCAAAAAGTGCCCTCAGCGGAAGCCTTTGGGTACACCTGAACTCCCTGGGGGAGCCTTTACGCAACCCCACACTCAACAGGACACTGCGTCTTCACTCTTTCCTAACAACCCTAAACATAACCCTAACCGCAACAAGAAGCTGAACCCGAGTTAGACCCGAAAAAACACGTACGATGCCACTTTCTGCCATCCAAAAGTGCTCTCAGCGGAAGCCTTTGGGTACACCTGAACTCCCTGGGGGAGCCTTTACGCAACCCCACACTCAACAGGACTCTGCGTCTTCACTCTTTCCTAACAACCCTAAACATAACCCTAACCGCAACAAGAAGCTGAACCCGAGTTAGACCCGAAAAAACACGTACGATGCCACTTTCTGCCATCAAAAAGTGCTCTCAGCGGAAGCCTTTGGGTACACCTGAACTCCCTGGGGGAGCCTTTACGCAACCCCACACTCAACAGGACTCTGCGTCTTCGCTCTTTCCTAACAACCCTAAACATAACCCTAACCGCAACAAGAAGCTGAACCCGAGTTAGACCCGAAAAAACACGTACGGTGCCACTTTCTGCCATCAAAAAGTGCTCTCAGCGGAAGCCTTTGGGTACACGTGAACTCCCTGGGGGAGCCTTTACGCAACCCCACACTCAACAGGACTCTGCGTCTTCCCTCTTTCCTAACAACCCTAAACATAACCCTAACCGCAACAAGAAGCTCAACCCGAGTTAGACCCGAAAAAACACGTACGGTGCCACTTTCTGCCATCAAAAAGTGCTCTCAGCGGAAGCCTTTGGGTACACCTGAACTCCCTGGGGGAGCCTTTACGGAACCCCGCACTCAACAGGACTCTGCGTCTTCACTCTTTCCTAACAACCCTAAACATAACCCTAACCGCAACAAGAAGCTGAACCCGAGTTAGACCCGAAAAAACACGTACGGTGCCACTTTCTGCCATCAAAAAGTGCTCTCAGCGGAAGCCTTTGGGTACACCTGAACTCCCTGGGGGAGCCTTTACGCAACCCCACACTCAACAGGACTCTGCGTCTTCACTCTTTCCTAACAACCCTAAACATAACCCTAACCGCAACAAGAAGCTCAACCCGAGTTAGACCCGAAAAAACACGTACGGTGCCACTTTCTGCCATCAAAAAGTGCTCTCAGCGGAAGCCTTTGGGTACACCTGAACTCCCTGGGGGAGCCTTTACGCAACCCCACACTCAACAGGACTCTGCGTCTTCACTCTTTCCTAACAACCCTAAACATAACCCTAACCGCAACAAGAAGCTGAACCCGAGTTAGACCCGAAAAAACACGTACGGTGCCACTTTCTGCCATCCAAAAGTGCTCTCAGCGGAAGCCTTTGGGTACACCTGAACTCCCTGGGGGAGCCTTTACGCAACCCCACACTCAACAGGACTCTGCGTCTTCACTCTTTCCTAACAACCCTAAACATAACCCTAACCGCAACAAGAAGCTGAACCCGAGTTAGACCCGAAAAAACACGTACGATGCCACTTTCTGCCATCAAAAAGTGCTCTCAGCGGAAGCCTTTGGGTACACCTGAACTCCCTGGGGGAGCCTTTACGCAACCGCACACTCAACAGGACTCTGCGTCTTCACTCTTTCCTAACAACCCTAAATATAACCCTAACCGCAACAAGAAGCTGAACCCGAGTTAGACCCGAAAAAACACGTACGGTGCCACTTTCTGCCATCAAAAAGTGCTCTCAGCGGAAGCCTTTGGGAACACCTGAACTCCCTGGGGGAGCCTTTACACAACCCCACACTCAACAGGACTCTGCGTCTTCACTCTTTCCTAACAACCCTAAACATAAGCCTAACCGGAACAAGAAGCTCAACCCGAGTTAGACCCGAAAAAACACGTACGGTGCCACTTTCTGCCATCAAAAAGTGCTCTCAGCGGAAGCCTTTGGGTACACCTGAACTCCCTGGGGGAGCCTTTACGCAACCCCACACTCAACAGGACTCTGCGTCTTCACTCTTTCCTAACAACCCTAAACATAACCCTAACCGCAACAAGAAGCTGAACCCGAGTTAGACCCGAAAAAACACGTACGGTGCCACTTTCTGCCATCAAAAAGTGCTCTCAGCGGAAGCCTTTGGGTACACCTGAACTCCCTGGGGGAGCCTTTACGCAACCCCACACTCAACAGGACTCTGCGTCTTCACTCTTTCCTAACAACCCTAAACATAACCCTAACCGCAACAAGAAGCTGAACCCGAGTTAGACCCGAAAAAACACGTACGGTGCCACTTTCTGCCATCAAAAAGTGCTCTCAGCGGAAGCCTTTGGGTACACGTGAACTCCCTGGGGGAGCCTTTACGCAACCCCACACTCAACAGGACTCTGCGTCTTCACTCTTTCCTAACAACCCTAAACATAACCCTAACCGCAACAAGAAGCTGAACCCGAGTTAGACCCGAAAAAACACGTACGGTGCCACTTTCTGCCATCAAAAAGTGCTCTCAGCGGAAGCCTTTGGGTACACCTGAACTCCCTGGGGGAGCCTTTACGCAACCCCACACTCAACAGGACTCTGCGTCTTCACTCTTTCCTAACAACCCTAAACATAACCCTAACCGCAACAAGAAGCTGAACCCGAGTTAGACCCGAAAAAACACGTACGGTGCCACTTTCTGCCATCAAAAAGTGCTCTCAGCGGAAGCCTTTGGGTACACCTGAACTCCCTGGGGGAGCCTTTACGCAACCCCACACTCAACAGGACTCTGCGTCTTCACTCTTTCCTAACAACCCTAAACATAACCCTAACCGCAACAAGAAGCTGAACCCGAGTTAGACCCGAAAAAACACGTACGGTGCCACTTTCTGCCATCAAAAAGTGCTCTCAGCGGAAGCCTTTGGGAACACCTGAACTCCCTGGGGGAGCCTTTACGCAACCCCACACTCAACAGGACTCTGCGTCTTCACTCTTTCCTAACAACCCTAAACATAACCCTAACCGCAACAAGAAGCTGAACCCGAGTTAGACCCGAAAAAACACGTACGGTGCCACTTTCTGCCATCAAAAAGTGCTCTCAGTGGAAGCCTTTGGGTACACCTGAACTCCCTGGGGGAGCCTTTACGCAACCCCACACTCAACAGGACTCTGCGTCTTCACTCTTTCCTAACAACCCTAAACATAACCCTAACCGCAACAAGAAGCTGAACCCGAGTTAGACCCGAAAAAACACGTACGGTGCCACTTTCTGCCATCAAAAAGTGCTCTCAGCGGAAGCCTTTGGGTACACCTGAACTCCCTGGGGGAGCCTTTATGCAACCCCACACTCAACAGGACTCTGAGTCTTCACTCTTTCCTAACAACCCTAAACATAACCCTAACCGCAACAAGAAGCTGAACCCGAGTTAGACCCGAAAAAACACGTACGGTGCCACTTTCTGCCATCAAAAAGTGCTCTCAGCGGAAGCCTTTGGGTACACCTGAACTCCCTGGGGGAGCCTTTACGCAACCCCACACTCAACAGGACTCTGCGTCTTCACTCTTTCCTAACAACCCTAAACATAACCCTAACCGCAACAAGAAGCTGAACCTGAGTTAGACCCGAAAAAACACGTACGGTGCCACTTTCTGCCATCAAAAAGTGCTCTCAGCGGAAGCCTTTGGGTACACGTGAACTCCCTGGGGGAGCCTTTACGCAACCCCACACTCAACAGGACTCTGCGTCTTCACTCTTTCCTAACAACCCTAAACATAACCCTAACCGCAACAAGAAGCTGAACCCGAGTTAGACCCGAAAAAACACGTACGGTGCCACTTTCTGCCATCAAAAAGTGCTCTCAGCGGAAGCCTTTGGGTACACCTGAACTCCCTGGAGGAGCCTTTACGCAACCCCACACTCAACAGGACTCTGCGTCTTCACTCTTTCCTAACAACCCTAAACATAACCCTAACCGCAACAAGAAGCTGAACCCGAGTTAGACCCGAAAAAACACGTACGGTGCCACTTTCTGCCATCCAAAAGTGCTCTCAGCGGAAGCCTTTGGGTACACCTGAACTCCCTGGGGGAGCCTTTACGCAACCCCACACTCAACAGGACTCTGCGTCTTCACTCTTTCCTAACAACCCTAAACATAACCCTAACCGCAACAAGAAGCTGAACCCGAGTTAGACCCGAAAAAACACGTACGGTGCCACTTTCTGCCATCAAAAAGTGCTCTCAGCGGAAGCCTTTGGGTACACCTGAACTCCCTGGGGGAGCCTTTACGCAACCCCACACTCAACAGGACTCTGCGTCTTCACTCTTTCCTAACAACCCTAAACATAACCCTAACCGCAACAAGAAGCTGAACCCGAGTTAGACCCGAAAAAACACGTACGGTGCCACTTTCTGCCATCAAAAAGTGCTCTCAGCGGAAGCCTTTGGGTACACCTGAACTCCCTGGGGGAGCCTTTACGCAACCCCACACTCAACAGGACTCTGCGTCTTCGCTCTTTCCTAACAACCCTAAACATAACCCTAACCGCAACAAGAAGCTGAACCCGAGTTAGACCCGAAAAAACACGTACGGTGCCACTTTCTGCCATCAAAAAGTGCTCTCAGCGGAAGCCTTTGGGTACACGTGAACTCCCTGGGGGAGCCTTTACGCAACCCCACACTCAACAGGACTCTGCGTCTTCACTCTTTCCTAACAACCCTAAACATAACCCTAACCGCAACAAGAAGCTGAACCCGAGTTAGACCCGAAAAAACACGTACGGTGCCACTTTCTGCCATCAAAAAGTGCTCTCAGCGGAAGCCTTTGGTACACCTGAACTCCCTGGGGGAGCCTTTACGCAACCCCACACTCAACAGGACTCTGCGTCTTCACTCTTTCCTAACAACCCTAAACATAACCCTAACCGCAACAAGAAGCTGAACCCGAGTTAGACCCGAAAAAACACGTACGGTGCCACTTTCTGCCATCAAAAAGTGCTCTCAGCGGAAGCCTTTGGGTACACCTGAACTCCTGGGGGAGCCTTTACGCAACCCCACACTCAACAGGACTCTGCGTCTTCACTCTTTCCTAACAACCCTAAACATAACCCTAACAGGAACAAGAAGCTGAACCCGAGTTAGACCCGAAAAAACACGTACGGTGCCACTTTCTGCCATCAAAAAGTGCTCTCAGCGGAAGCCTTTGGGTACACCTGAATTCCCTGGGGAGCCTTTACGCAACCCCACACTCAACAGGACTCTGCGTCTTCACTCTTTCCTAACAACCCTAAACATAACCCTAACCGCAACAAGAAGCTGAACCCGAGTTAGACCCGAAAAAACACGTACGGTGCCACTTTCTGCCATCAAAAAGTGCTCTCAGCAGAAGCCTTTGGGTACACCTGAACTCCCTGGGGGAGCCTTTACGCAACCCCACACTCAACAGGACTCTGCGTCTTCACTCTTTCCTAACAACCCTAAACATAACCCTAACCGCAACAAGAAGCTCAACCCGAGTTAGACCCGAAAAAACACGTACGGTGCCACTTTCTGCCATCAGAAAGTGCTCTCAGCGGAAGCCTTTGGGTACACCTGAACTCCCTGGGGGAGCCTTTACGCAACCCCACACTCAACAGGACTCTGCGTCTTCACTCTTTCCTAACAACCCTAAACATAACCCTAACCGCAACAAGAAGCTCAACCCGAGTTAGACCCGAAAAAACACGTACGATGCCACTTTCTGCCATCAAAAAGTGCTCTCAGCGGAAGCCTTTGGGTACACCTGAACTCCCTGGGGAGCCTTTACGCAACCGCACACTCAACAGGACTCTGCGTCTTCACTCTTTCCTAACAACCCTAAACATAACCCTAACCGCAACAAGAAGCTGAACCCGAGTTAGACCCGAAAAAACACGTACGGTGCCACTTTCTGCCATCAAAAAGTGCTCTCAGCGGAAGCCTTTGGGTACACCTGAACTCCCTGGGGGAGCCTTTACGCAACCCCACACTCAACAGGACTCTGCGTCTTCACTCTTTCCTAACAACCCTAAACATAACCCTAACCGCAACAAGAAGCTGAACCCGAGTTAGACCCGAAAAAACACGTACGGTGCCACTTTCTGCCATCAAAAAGTGCTCTCAGCGGAAGCCTTTGGGTACACCTGAACTCCCTGGGGGAGCCTTTACGCAACCCCGCACTCAACAGGACTCTGCGTCTTCACTCTTTCCTAACAACCCCTAAACATAACCCTAACCGCAACAAGAAGCTGAACCCGAGTTAGACCCGAAAAAACACGTACGGTGCCACTTTCTGCCATCAAAAAGTGCTCTCAGCGGAAGCCTTTGGGTACACCTGAACTCCCTGGGGGAGCCTTTACGCAACCCCACACTCAACAGGACTCTGCGTCTTCACTCTTTCCTAACAACCCTAAACATAACCCTAACCGCAACAAGAAGCTGAACCCGAGTTAGACCCGAAAAAACACGTACGGTGCCACTTTCTGCCATCAAAAAGTGCTCTCAGCGGAAGCCTTTGGGTACACCTGAACTCCCTGGGGGAGCCTTTACGCAACCCCACACTCAACAGGACTCTGCGTCTTCACTCTTTCCTAACAACCCTAAACATAACCCTAACCGCAACAAGAAGCTGAACCCGAGTTAGACCCGAAAAAACACGTACGGTGCCACTTTCTGCCATCCAAAAGTGCTCTCAGCGGAAGCCTTTGGGTACACCTGAACTCCCTGGGGGAGCCTTTACGCAACCCCACACTCAACAGGACTCTGCGTCTTCACTCTTTCCTAACAACCCTAAACATAACCCTAACCGCAACAAGAAGCTGAACCCGAGTTAGACCCGAAAAAACACGTACGGTGCCACTTTCTGCCATCAAAAAGTGCTCTCAGCGGAAGCCTTTGGGTACACCTGAACTCCCTGGGGGAGCCTTTACGCAACCCCACACTCAACAGGACTCTGCGTCTTCACTCTTTCCTAACAACCCTAAACATAACCCTAACCGCAACAAGAAGCTGAACCCGAGTTAGACCCGAAAAAACACGTACGGTGCCACTTTCTGCCATCAAAAAGTGCTCTCAGCGGAAGCCTTTGGGAACACCTGAACTCCCTGGGGGAGCCTTTACGCAACCCCACACTCAACAGGACTCTGCGTCTTCACTCTTTCCTAACAACCCTAAACATAACCCTAACCGCAACAAGAAGCTGAACCCGAGTTAGACCCGAAAAAACACGTACGGTGCCACTTTCTGCCATCAAAAAGTGCTCTCAGCGGAAGCCTTTGGGTACACCTGAACTCCCTGGGGGAGCCTTTACGCAACCCCACACTCAACAGGACTCTGCGTCTTCACTCTTTCCTAACAACCCTAAACATAACCCTAACCGCAACAAGAAGCTCAACCCGAGTTAGACCCGAAAAAACACGTACGGTGCCACTTTCTGCCATCAAAAAGTGCTCTCAGCGGAAGCCTTTGGGTACACCTGAACTCCCTGGGGGAGCCTTTACGCAACCCCACACTCAACAGGACTCTGCGTCTTCACTCTTTCCTAACAACCCTAAACATAACCCTAACCGCAACAAGAAGCTCAACCCGAGTTAGACCCGAAAAAACACGTACGGTGCCACTTTCTGCCATCAAAAAGTGCTCTCAGCGGAAGCCTTTGGGAACACCTGAACTCCCTGGGGGAGCCTTTACGCAACCCCACACTCAACAGGACTCTGCGTCTTCACTCTTTCCTAACAACCCTAAACATAACCCTAACCGCAACAAGAAGCTGAACCCGAGTTAGACCCGAAAAAACACGTACGGTGCCACTTTCTGCCATCAAAAAGTGCTCTCAGCGGAAGCCTTTGGGTACACCTGAACTCCCTGGGGGAGCCTTTACGCAACCCCACACTCAACAGGACTCTGCGTCTTCACTCTTTCCTAACAACCCTAAACATAACCCTAACCGCAACAAGAAGCTCAACCCGAGTTAGACCCGAAAAAACACGTACGGTGCCACTTTCTGCCATCAAAAAGTGCTCTCAGCGGAAGCCTTTGGGTACACCTGAACTCCCTGGGGGAGCCTTTACGCAACCCCACACTCAACAGGACTCTGCGTCTTCACTCTTTCCTAACAACCCTAAACATAACCCTAACCGCAACAAGAAGCTGAACCCGAGTTAGACCCGAAAAAACACGTACGGTGCCACTTTCTGCCATCAAAAAGTGCTCTCAGCGGAAGCCTTTGGGAACACCTGAACTCCCTGGGGGAGCCTTTACGCAACCCCACACTCAACAGGACTCTGCGTCTTCACTCTTTCCTAACAACCCTAAACATAACCCTAACCGCAACAAGAAGCTCAACCCGAGTTAGACCCGAAAAAACACGTACGGTGCCACTTTCTGCCATCAAAAAGTGCTCTCAGCGGAAGCCTTTGGGTACACCTGAACTCCCTGGGGGAGCCTTTACGCAACCCCACACTCAACAGGACTCTGCGTCTTCACTCTTTCCTAACAACCCTAAACATAACCCTAACCGCAACAAGAAGCTGAACCCGAGTTAGACCCGAAAAAACACGTACGGTGCCACTTTCTGCCATCAAAAAGTGCTCTCAGCGGAAGCCTTTGGGTACACCTGAACTCCCTGGGGGAGCCTTTACGCAACCCCACACTCAACAGGACTCTGCGTCTTCACTCTTTCCTAACAACCCTAAACATAACCCTAACCGCAACAAGAAGCTGAACCCGAGTTAGACCCGAAAAAACACGTACGGTGCCACTTTCTGCCATCAAAAAGTACTCTCAGCGGAAGCCTTTGGGAACACCTGAACTCCCTGGGGGAGCCTTTACACAACCCCACACTCAACAGGACTCTGCGTCTTCACTCTTTCCTAACAACCCTAAACATAAGCCTAACCGGAACAAGAAGCTGAACCCGAGTTAGACCCGAAAAAACACGTACGGTGCCACTTTCTGCCATCAAAAAGTGCTCTCAGCGGAAGCCTTTGGGTACACCTGAACTCCCTGGGGGAGCCTTTACGCAACCCCACACTCAACAGGACTCTGCGTCTTCACTCTTTCCTAACAACCCTAAACATAACCCTAACCGCAACAAGAAGCTCAACCCGAGTTAGACCCGAAAAAACACGTACGGTGCCACTTTCTGCCATCAAAAAGTGCTCTCAGCGGAAGCCTTTGGGTACACCTGAACTCCCTGGGGGAGCCTTTACGCAACCCCACACTCAACAGGACTCTGCGTCTTCACTCTTTCCTAACAACCCTAAACATAACCCTAACCGCAACAAGAAGCTGAACCCGAGTTAGACCCGAAAAAACACGTACGGTGCCACTTTCTGCCATCAAAAAGTGCTCTCAGCGGAAGCCTTTGGGTACACGTGAACTCCCTGGGGGAGCCTTTACGCAACCCCACACTCAACAGGACTCTGCGTCTTCACTCTTTCCTAACAACCCTAAACATAACCCTAACCGCAACAAGAAGCTGAACCCGAGTTAGACCCGAAAAAACACGTACGGTGCCACTTTCTGCCATCAAAAAGTGCTCTCAGCGGAAGCCTTTGGGTACACCTGAACTCCCTGGGGGAGCCTTTACGCAACCCCACACTCAACAGGACTCTGCGTCTTCACTCTTTCCTAACAACCCTAAACATAACCCTAACCGCAACAAGAAGCTGAACCCGAGTTAGACCCGAAAAAACACGTACGGTGCCACTTTCTGCCATCAAAAAGTGCTCTCAGCGGAAGCCTTTGGGTACACCTGAACTCCCTGGGGGGAGCCTTTACGCAACCCCACACTCAACAGGACTCTGCGTCTTCACTCTTTCCTAACAACCCTAAACATAACCCTAACCGCAACAAGAAGCTGAACCCGAGTTAGACCCGAAAAAACACGTACGGTGCCACTTTCTGCCATCAAAAAGTGCTCTCAGCGGAAGCCTTTGGGAACACCTGAACTCCCTGGGGGAGCCTTTACGCAACCCCACACTCAACAGGACTCTGCGTCTTCACTCTTTCCTAACAACCCTAAACATAACCCTAACCGCAACAAGAAGCTGAACCCGAGTTAGACCCGAAAAAACACGTACGGTGCCACTTTCTGCCATCAAAAAGTGCTCTCAGCGGAAGCCTTTGGGTACACCTGAACTCCCTGGGGGAGCCTTTACGCAACCCCACACTCAACAGGACTCTGCGTCTTCACTCTTTCCTAACAACCCTAAACATAACCCTAACCGCAACAAGAAGCTGAACCCGAGTTAGACCCGAAAAAACACGTACGGTGCCACTTTCTGCCATCAAAAAGTGCTCTCAGCGGAAGCCTTTGGGTACACCTGAACTCCCTGGGGGAGCCTTTACGCAACCCCACACTCAACAGGACTCTGCGTCTTCACTCTTTCCTAACAACCCTAAACATAACCCTAACCGCAACAAGAAGCTGAACCCGAGTTAGACCCGAAAAAACACGTACGGTGCCACTTTCTGCCATCCAAAAGTGCTCTCAGCGGAAGCCTTTGGGTACACCTGAACTCCCTGGGGGAGCCTTTACGCAACCCCACACTCAACAGGACTCTGCGTCTTCGCTCTTTCCTAACAACCCTAAACATAACCCTAACCGCAACAAGAAGCTGAACCCGAGTTAGACCCGAAAAAACACGTACGGTGCCACTTCGTGCCATCAAAAAGTGCTCTCAGCGGAAGCCTTTGGGTACACCTGAACTCCCTGGGGGAGCCTTTACGCAACCCCACACTCAACAGGACTCTGAGTCTTCACTCTTTCCTAACAACCCTAAACATAACCCTAACCGCAACAAGAAGCTGAACCCGAGTTAGACCCGAAAAAACACGTACGGTGCCACTTTCTGCCATCAAAAAGTGCTCTCAGCGGAAGCCTTTGGGTACACCTGAACTCCCTGGGGGAGCCTTTACGCAACCCCACACTCAACAGGACTCTGCGTCTTCACTCTTTCCTAACAACCCTAAACATAACCCTAACCGCAACAAGAAGCTGAACCCGAGTTAGACCCGAAAAAACACGTACGGTGCCACTTTCTGCCATCAAAAAGTGCTCTCAGCGGAAGCCTTTGGGAACACCTGAACTCCCTGGGGGAGCCTTTACGCAACCCCACACTCAACAGGACTCTGCGTCTTCACTCTTTCCTAACAACCCTAAACATAACCCTAACCGCAACAAGAAGCTGAACCCGAGTTAGACCCGAAAAAACACGTACGGTGCCACTTTCTGCCATCAAAAAGTGCTCTCAGCGGAAGCCTTTGGGTACACCTGAACTCCCTGGGGGAGCCTTTACGCAACCCCACACTCAACAGGACTCTGCGTCTTCACTCTTTCCTAACAACCCTAAACATAACCCTAACCGCAACAAGAAGCTGAACCCGAGTTAGACCCGAAAAAACACGTACGGTGCCACTTTCTGCCATCAAAAAGTGCTCTCAGCGGAAGCCTTTGGGTACACCTGAACTCCCTGGGGGAGCCTTTACGCAACCCCACACTCAACAGGACTCTGCGTCTTCACTCTTTCCTAACAACCCTAAACATAACCCTAACCGCAACAAGAAGCTGAACCCGAGTTAGACCCGAAAAAACACGTACGGTGCCACTTTCTGCCATCCAAAAGTGCTCTCAGCGGAAGCCTTTGGGTACACCTGAACTCCCTGGGGGAGCCTTTACGCAACCCCACACTCAACAGGACTCTGCGTCTTCGCTCTTTCCTAACAACCCTAAACATAACCCTAACCGCAACAAGAAGCTGAACCCGAGTTAGACCCGAAAAAACACGTACGGTGCCACTTCGTGCCATCAAAAAGTGCTCTCAGCGGAAGCCTTTGGGTACACCTGAACTCCCTGGGGGAGCCTTTACGCAACCCCACACTCAACAGGACTCTGAGTCTTCACTCTTTCCTAACAACCCTAAACATAACCCTAACCGCAACAAGAAGCTGAACCCGAGTTAGACCCGAAAAAACACGTACGGTGCCACTTTCTGCCATCAAAAAGTGCTCTCAGCGGAAGCCTTTGGGTACACCTGAACTCCCTGGGGGAGCCTTTACGCAACCCCACACTCAACAGGACTCTGCGTCTTCACTCTTTCCTAACAACCCTAAACATAACCCTAACCGCAACAAGAAGCTGAACCCGAGTTAGACCCGAAAAAACACGTACGGTGCCACTTTCTGCCATCAAAAAGTGCTCTCAGCGGAAGCCTTTGGGTACACCTGAACTCCCTGGGGGAGCCTTTACGCAACCCCACACTCAACAGGACTCTGCGTCTTCACTCTTTCCTAACAACCCTAAACATAACCCTAACCGCAACAAGAAGCTGAACCCGAGTTAGACCCGAAAAAACACGTACGGTGCCACTTTCTGCCATCAAAAAGTGCTCTCAGCGGAAGCCTTTGGGTACACCTGAACTCCCTGGGGGAGCCTTTACGCAACCCCACACTCAACAGGACTCTGCGTCTTCACTCTTTCCTAACAACCCTAAACATAACCCTAACCGCAACAAGAAGCTCAACCCGAGTTAGACCCGAAAAAACACGTACGGTGCCACTTTCTGCCATCAAAAAGTGCTCTCAGCGGAAGCCTTTGGGTACACCTGAACTCCCTGGGGGAGCCTTTACGCAACCCCACACTCAACAGGACTCTGCGTCTTCACTCTTTCCTAACAACCCTAAACATAACCCTAACCGCAACAAGAAGCTGAACCCGAGTTAGACCCGAAAAAACACGTACGGTGCCACTTTCTGCCATCAAAAAGTGCTCTCAGCGGAAGCCTTTGGGTACACGTGAACTCCCTGGGGGAGCCTTTACGCAACCCCACACTCAACAGGACTCTGCGTCTTCACTCTTTCCTAACAACCCTAAACATAACCCTAACCGCAACAAGAAGCTGAACCCGAGTTAGACCCGAAAAAACACGTACGGTGCCACTTTCTGCCATCAAAAAGTGCTCTCAGCGGAAGCCTTTGGGTACACCTGAACTCCCTGGGGGAGCCTTTACGCAACCCCACACTCAACAGGACTCTGCGTCTTCACTCTTTCCTAACAACCCTGAACATAACCCTAACCGCAACAAGAAGCTGAACCCGAGTTAGACCCGAAAAAACACGTACGGTGCCACTTTCTGCCATCAAAAAGTGCTCTCAGCGGAAGCCTTTGGGTACACGTGAACTCCCTGGGGGAGCCTTTACGCAACCCCACACTCAACAGGACTCTGCGTCTTCACTCTTTCCTAACAACCCTAAACATAACCCTAACCGCAACAAGAAGCTCAACCCGAGTCAGACCCGAAAAAACACGTACGGTGCCACTTTCTGCCATCAAAAAGTGCTCTCAGCGGAAGCCTTTGGGAACACCTGAACTCCCTGGGGGAGTCTTTACGCAACCCCACACTCAACAGGACTCTGCGTTTTCACTCTTTCCTAACAACCCTAAACATAACCCTAACCGCAACAAGAAGCTGAACCCGAGTTAGACCCGAAAAAACACGTACGGTGCCACTTTCTGCCATCAAAAAGTGCTCTCAGCGGAAGCCTTTGGGTACACCTGAACTCCCTGGGGGAGCCTTTACGCAACCCCACACTCAACAGGACTCTGCGTCTTCACTCTTTCCTAACAACCCTAAACATAACCCTAACCGCAACAAGAAGCTGAACCCGAGTTAGACCCGAAAAAACACGTACGGTGCCACTTTCTGCCATCAAAAAGTGCTCTCAGCGGAAGCCTTTGGGTACACCTGAACTCCCTGGGGGAGCCTTTACGCAACCCCACACTCAACAGGACTGTGCGTCTTCACTCTTTCCTAACAACCCTAAACATAACCCTAACCGCAACAAGAAGCTGAACCCGAGTTAGACCCGAAAAAACACGTACGGTGCCACTTTCTGCCATCAAAAAGTGCTCTCAGCGGAAGCCTTTGGGTACACCTGAACTCCCTGGGGGAGCCTTTACGCAACCCCACACTCAACAGGACTCTGCGTCTTCACTCTTTCCTAACAACCCTAAACATAACCCTAACCGCAACAAGAAGCTCAACCCGAGTTAGACCCGAAAAAACACGTACGGTGCCACTTTCTACCATCAAAAAGTGCTCTCAGCGGAAGCCTTTGGGTACACCTGAACTCCCTGGGGGAGCCTTTACGCAACCCCACACTCAACAGGACTCTGCGTCTTCACTCTTTCCTAACAACCCTAAACATAACCCTAACCGCAACAAGAAGCTCAACCCGAGTTAGACCCGAAAAAACACGTACGGTGCCACTTTCTGCCATCAAAAAGTGCTCTCAGCGGAAGCCTTTGGGTACACCTGAACTCCCTGGGGGAGCCTTTACGCAACCCCACACTCAACAGGACTCTGCGTCTTCACTCTTTCCTAACAACCCTAAACATAACCCTAACCGCAACAAGAAGCTGAACCCGAGTTAGACCCGAAAAAACACGTACGGTGCCACTTTCTGCCATCAAAAAGTGCTCTCAGCGGAAGCCTTTGGGTACACCTGAACTCCCTGGGGGAGCCTTTACGCAACCCCACACTCAACAGGACTCTGCGTCTTCACTCTTTCCTAACAACCCTAAACACAACCCTAACCGCAACAAGAAGCTGAACCCGAGTTAGACCCGAAAAAACACGTACGGTGCCACTTTCTGCCATCAAAAAGTGCTCTCAGCGGAAGCCTTTGGGTACACCTGAACTCCCTGGGGGAGCCTTTACGCAACCCCACACTCAACAGGACTCTGCGTCTTCACTCTTTCCTAACAACCCTAAACATAACCCTAACCGCAACAAGAAGCTCAACCCGAGTTAGACCCGAAAAAACACGTACGGTGCCACTTCCTGCCATCAAAAAGTGCTCTCAGCGGAAGCCTTTGGGTACACCTGAACTCCCTGGGGGAGCCTTTACGCAACCCCACACTCAACAGGACTCTGAGTCTTCACTCTTTCCTAACAACCCTAAACATAACCCTAACCGCAACAAGAAGCTGAACCCGAGTTAGACCCGAAAAAACACGTACGGTGCCACTTTCTGCCATCAAAAAGTGCTCTCAGCGGAAGCCTTTGGGTACACCTGAACTCCCTGGGGGAGCCTTTACGCAACCCCACACTCAACAGGACTCTGCGTCTTCACTCTTTCCTAACAACCCTAAACATAACCCTAACCGCAACAAGAAGCTGAACCCGAGTTAGACCCGAAAAAACACGTACGGTGCCACTTTCTGCCATCAAAAAGTGCTCTCAGCGGAAGCCTTTGGGTACACCTGAACTCCCTGGGGGAGCCTTTACGCAACCCCACACTCAACAGGACTCTGCGTCTTCACTCTTTCCTAACAACCCTAAACATAACCCTAACCGCAACAAGAAGCTCAACCCGAGTTAGACCCGAAAAAACACGTACGGTGCCACTTTCTGCCATCAAAAAGTGCTCTCAGCGGAAGCCTTTGGGTACACTTGAACTCCCTGGGGGAGCCTTTACGCAACCCCACACTCAACAGGACTCTGCGTCTTCACTCTTTCCTAACAACCCTAAACATAACCCTAACCGCAACAAGAAGCTGAACCCGAGTTAGACCCGAAAAAACACGTACGGTGCCACTTTCTGCCATCAAAAAGTGCTCTCAGCGGAAGCCTTTGGGTACACCTGAACTCCCTGGGGGAGCCTTTACGCAACCCCACACTCAACAGGACTCTGCGTCTTCACTCTTTCCTAACAACCCTAAACATAACCCTAACCGCAACAAGAAGCTGAACCCGAGTTAGACCCGAAAAAACACGTACGGTGCCACTTTCTGCCATCAAAAAGTGCTCTCAGCGGATGCCTTTGGGTACACTTGAACTCCCTGGGGGAGCCTTTACGCAACCCCACACTCAACAGGACTCTGCGTCTTCACTCTTTCCTAACAACCCTAAACATAAGCCTAACCGCAACAAGAAGCTGAACCCGAGTTAGACCCGAAAAAACACGTACGGTGCCACTTTCTGCCATCAAAAAGTGCTCTCAGCGGAAGCCGTTGGGAACACCTGAACTCCCTGGGGGAGCCTTTACGCAACCCCACACTCAACAGGACTCTGCGTCTTCACTCTTTCCTAACAACCCTAAACATAACCCTAACCGCAACAAGAAGCTGAACCCGAGTTAGACCCGAAAAAACACGTACGGTGCCACTTTCTGCCATCAAAAAGTGCTCTCAGCGGAAGCCTTTGGGTACACCTGAACTCCCTGGGGGAGCCTTTACGCAACCCCACACTCAACAGGACTGTGCGTCTTCACTCTTTCCTAACAACCCTAAACATAACCCTAACCGCAACAAGAAGCTGAACCCGAGTTAGACCCGAAAAAACACGTACGGTGCCACTTTCTGCCATCCAAAAGTGCTCTCAGCGGAAGCCTTTGGGTACACCTGAACTCCCTGGGGGAGCCTTTACGCAACCCCACACTCAACAGGACTCTGCGTCTTCACTCTTTCCTAACAACCCTAAACATAACCCTAACCGCAACAAGAAGCTCAACCCGAGTTAGACCCGAAAAAACACGTACGGTGCCACTTTCTACCATCAAAAAGTGCTCTCAGCGGAAGCCTTTGGGTACACCTGAACTCCCTGGGGGAGCCTTTACGCAACCCCACACTCAACAGGACTCTGCGTCTTCACTCTTTCCTAACAACCCTAAACATAACCCTAACCGCAACAAGAAGCTGAACCCGAGTTAGACCCGAAAAAACACGTACGGTGCCACTTTCTGCCATCAAAAAGTGCTCTCAGCGGAAGCCTTTGGGTACACCTGAACTCCCTGGGGGAGCCTTTACGCAACCCCACACTCAACAGGACTCTGCGTCTTCACTCTTTCCTAACAACCCTAAACATAACCCTAACCGCAACAAGAAGCTCAACCCGAGTTAGACCCGAAAAAACACGTACGGTGCCACTTTCTGCCATCAAAAAGTGCTCTCAGCGGAAGCCTTTGGGTACACCTGAACTCCCTGGGGGAGCCTTTACGCAACCCCACACTCAACAGGACTCTGCGTCTTCACTCTTTCCTAACAACCCTGAACATAACCCTAACCGCAACAAGAAGCTGAACCCGAGTTAGACCCGAAAAAACACGTACGGTGCCACTTTCTGCCATCAAAAAGTGCTCTCAGCGGAAGCCTTTGGGTACACGTGAACTCCCTGGGGGAGCCTTTACGCAACCCCACACTCAACAGGACTCTGCGTCTTCACTCTTTCCTAACAACCCTAAACATAACCCTAACCGCAACAAGAAGCTCAACCCGAGTTAGACCCGAAAAAACACGTACGGTGCCACTTTCTGCCATCCAAAAGTGCTCTCAGCGGAAGCCTTTGGGTACACCTGAACTCCCTGGGGGAGTCTTTACGCAACCCCACACTCAACAGGACTCTGCGTTTTCACTCTTTCCTAACAACCCTAAACATAAGCCTAACCGGAACAAGAAGCTGAACCCGAGTTAGACCCGAAAAAACACGTACGGTGCCACTTTCTGCCATCAAAAAGTGCTCTCAGCGGAAGCCTTTGGGTACACCTGAACTCCCTGGGGGAGCCTTTACGCAACCCCACACTCAACAGGACTCTGCGTCTTCACTCTTTCCTAACAACCCTAAACACAACCCTAACCGCAACAAGAAGCTGAACCCGAGTTAGACCCGAAAAAACACGTACGGTGCCACTTTCTGCCATCAAAAAGTGCTCTCAGCGGAAGCCTTTGGGTACACCTGAACTCCCTGGGGGAGCCTTTACGCAACCCCACACTCAACAGGACTCTGCGTCTTCACTCTTTCCTAACAACCCTAAACATAACCCTAACCGCAACAAGAAGCTCAACCCGAGTTAGACCCGAAAAAACACGTACGGTGCCACTTCCTGCCATCAAAAAGTGCTCTCAGCGGAAGCCTTTGGGTACACCTGAACTCCCTGGGGGAGCCTTTACGCAACCCCACACTCAACAGGACTCTGAGTCTTCACTCTTTCCTAACAACCCTAAACATAACCCTAACCGCAACAAGAAGCTGAACCCGAGTTAGACCCGAAAAAACACGTACGGTGCCACTTTCTGCCATCCAAAAGTGCTCTCAGCGGAAGCCTTTGGGTACACCTGAACTCCCTGGGGGAGCCTTTACGCAACCCCACACTCAACAGGACTCTGCGTCTTCACTCTTTCCTAACAACCCTAAACATAACCCTAACCGCAACAAGAAGCTGAACCCGAGTTAGACCCGAAAAAACACGTACGGTGCCACTTTCTGCCATCAAAAAGTGCTCTCAGCGGAAGCCTTTGGGTACACCTGAACTCCCTGGGGGAGCCTTTACGCAACCCCACACTCAACAGGACTCTGCGTCTTCACTCTTTCCTAACAACCCTAAACATAACCCTAACCGCAACAAGAAGCTCAACCCGAGTTAGACCCGAAAAAACACGTACGGTGCCACTTTCTGCCATCAAAAAGTGCTCTCAGCGGAAGCCTTTGGGTACACTTGAACTCCCTGGGGGAGCCTTTACGCAACCCCACACTCAACAGGACTCTGCGTCTTCACTCTTTCCTAACAACCCTAAACATAAGCCTAACCGCAACAAGAAGCTGAACCCGAGTTAGACCCGAAAAAACACGTACGGTGCCACTTTCTGCCATCAAAAAGTGCTCTCAGCGGAAGCCTTTGGGAACACCTGAACTCCCTGGGGGAGCCTTTACGCAACCCCACACTCAACAGGACTCTGCGTCTTCACTCTTTCCTAACAACCCTAAACATAACCCTAACCGCAACAAGAAGCTGAACCCGAGTTAGACCCGAAAAAACACGTACGGTGCCACTTTCTGCCATCAAAAAGTGCTCTCAGCGGAAGCCTTTGGGTACACCTGAACTCCCTGGGGGAGCCTTTACGCAACCCCACACTCAACAGGACTCTGCATCTTCACTCTTTCCTAACAACCCTAAACATAACCCTAACCGCAACAAGAAGCTGAACCCGAGTTAGACCCGAAAAAACACGTACGGTGCCACTTTCTGCCATCCAAAAGTGCTCTCAGCGGAAGCCTTTGGGTACACCTGAACTCCCTGGGGGAGCCTTTACGCAACCCCACACTCAACAGGACTCTGCGTCTTCACTCTTTCCTAACAACCCTAAACATAACCCTAACCGCAACAAGAAGCTCAACCCGAGTTAGACCCGAAAAAACACGTACGGTGCCACTTTCTGCCATCAAAAAGTGCTCTCAGCGGAAGCCTTTGGGTACACCTGAACTCCCTGGGGGAGCCTTTACGCAACCCCACACTCAACAGGACTCTGCGTCTTCACTCTTTCCTAACAACCCTAAACATAACCCTAACCGCAACAAGAAGCTGAACCCGAGTTAGACCCGAAAAAACACGTACGGTGCCACTTTCTGCCATCCAAAAGTGCTCTCAGCGGAAGCCTTTGGGTACACCTGAACTCCCTGGGGGAGCCTTTACGCAACCCCACACTCAACAGGACTCTGCGTCTTCACTCTTTCCTAACAACCCTAAACATAACCCTAACCGCAACAAGAAGCTGAACCCGAGTTAGACCCGAAAAAACACGTACGGTGCCACTTTCTGCCATCAAAAAGTGCTCTCAGCGGAAGCCTTTGGGTACACCTGAACTCCCTGGGGGAGCCTTTACGCAACCCCACACTCAACAGGACTCTGCGTCTTCACTCTTTCCTAACAACCCTAAACATAACCCTAACCGCAACAAGAAGCTCAACCCGAGTTAGACCCGAAAAAACACGTACGGTGCCACTTTCTGCCATCAAAAAGTGCTCTCAGCGGATGCCTTTGGGTACACCTGAACTCCCTGGGGGAGCCTTTACGCAACCCCACACTCAACAGGACTCTGCGTCTTCACTCTTTCCTAACAACCCTAAACATAACCCTAACCGCAACAAGAAGCTGAACCCGAGTTAGACCCAAAAAAACACGTACGGTGCCACTTTCTGCCATCCAAAAGTGCTCTCAGCGGAAGCCTTTGGGTACACCTGAACTCCCTGGGGGAGCCTTTACGCAACCCCACACTCAACAGGACTCTGCGTCTTCACTCTTTCCTTACAACCCTAAACATAACCCTAACCGCAACAAGAAGCTCAACCCGAGTTAGACCCGAAAAAACACGTACGGTGCCACTTTCTGCCATCAAAAAGTGCTCTCAGCGGATGCCTTTGGGTACACCTGAACTCCCTGGGGGAGCCTTTACGCAACCCCACACTCAACAGGACTCTGCGTCTTCACTCTTTCCTAACAACCCTAAACATAACCCTAACCGCAACAAGAAGCTGAACCCGAGTTAGACCCAAAAAAACACGTACGGTGCCACTTTCTGCCATCCAAAAGTGCTCTCAGCGGAAGCCTTTGGGTACACCTGAACTCCCTGGGGGAGCCTTTACGCAACCCCACACTCAACAGGACTCTGCGTCTTCACTCTTTCCTAACAACCCTAAACATAACCCTAACCGCAACAAGAAGCTGAACCCGAGTTAGACCCGAAAAAACACGTACGGTGCCACTTTCTGCCATCAAAAAGTGCTCTCAGCGGAAGCCTTTGGGTACACCTGAACTCCCTGGGGGAGCCTTTACGCAACCCCACACTCAACAGGACTCTGCGTCTTCACTCTTTCCTAACAACCCTAAACATAACCCTAACCGCAACAAGAAGCTGAACCCGAGTTAGACCCGAAAAAACACGTACGGTGCCACTTTCTGCCATCAAAAAGTGCTCTCAGCGGAAGCCTTTGGGTACACCTGAACTCCCTTGGGGAGCCTTTACACAACCCCACACTCAACAGGACTCTGCGTCTTCACTCTTTCCTAACAACCCTAAACATAAGCCTAACCGGAACAAGAAGCTCAACCCGAGTTAGACCCGAAAAAACACGTACGGTGCCACTTTCTGCCATCAAAAAGTGCTCTCAGCGGAAGCCTTTGGGTACACCTGAACTCCCTGGGGGAGCCTTTACGCAACCCCACACTCAACAGGACTCTGCGTCTTCACTCTTTCCTAACAACCCTAAACATAACCCTAACCGCAACAAGAAGCTGAACCCGAGTTAGACCCGAAAAAACACGTACGGTGCCACTTTCTGCCATCAAAAAGTGCTCTCAGCGGAAGCCTTTGGGTACACCTGAACTCCCTGGGGGAGCCTTTACGCAACCCCACACTCAACAGGACTCTGCGTCTTCACTCTTTCCTAACAACCCTAAACATAACCCTAACCGCAACAAGAAGCTGAACCCGAGTTAGACCCGAAAAAACACGTACGGTGCCACTTTCTGCCATCAAAAAGTGCTCTCAGCGGAAGCCTTTGGGTACACCTGAACTCCCTGGGGGAGCCTTTACGCAACCCCACACTCAACAGGACTCTGCGTCTTCACTCTTTCCTAACAACCCTAAACATAAGCCTAACCGCAACAAGAAGCTCAACCCGAGTTAGACCCGAAAAAACACGTACGGTGCCACTTTCTGCCATCAAAAAGTGCTCTCAGCGGAAGCCTTTGGGTACACCTGAACTCCCTGGGGGAGCCTTTACGCAACCCCACACTCAACAGGACTCTGCGTCTTCACTCTTTCCTAACAACCCTAAACATAAGCCTAACCGCAACAAGAAGCTGAACCCGAGTTAGACCCGAAAAAACATGTACGGTGCCACTTTCTGCCATCAAAAAGTGCTCTCAGCGGAAGCCTTTGGGTACACCTGAACTCCCTGGGGGAGCCTTTACGCAACCCCACACTCAACAGGACTCTGCGTCTTCACTCTTTCCTAACAACCCTAAACATAACCCTAACCGCAACAAGAAGCTCAACCCGAGTTAGACCCGAAAAAACACGTACGGTGCCACTTTCTGCCATCAAAAAGTGCTCTCAGCGGAAGCCTTTCGGTACACCTGAACTCCCTGGGGGAGCCTTTACGCAACCCCGCACTCAACAGGACTCTGCGTCTTCACTCTTTCCTTACAACCCTAAACATAACCCTAACCGCAACAAGAAGCTGAACCCGAGTTAAACCCGAAAAAACACGTACGGTGCCACTTTCTGCCATCAAAAAGTGCTCTCAGCGGAAGCCTTTGGGTACACCTGAACTCCCTGGGGGAGCCTTTACGCAACCCCACACTCAACAGGACTCTGCGTCTTCACTCTTTCCTAACAACCCTAAACATAACCCTAACCGCAACAAGAAGCTGAACCCGAGTTAGACCCGAAAAAACACGTACGGTGCCACTTTCTGCCATCAAAAAGTGCTCTCAGCGGAAGCCTTTGGGTACACCTGAACTCCCTGGGGGAGCCTTTACGCAACCCCACACTCAACAGGACTCTGCGTCTTCACTCTTTCCTAACAACCCCAAACATAACCCTAACCGCAACAAGAAGCTGAACCCGAGTTAGACCCGAAAAAACACGTACGGTGCCACTTTCTGCCATCAAAAAGTGCTCTCAGCGGAAGCCTTTGGGTACACCTGAACTCCCTGGGGGAGCCTTTACGCAACCCCACACTCAACAGGACTCTGCGTCTTCGCTCTTTCCTAACAACCCTAAACATAACCCTAACCGCAACAAGAAGCTGAACCCGAGTTAGACCCGAAAAAACACGTACGGTGCCACTTTCTGCCATCAAAAAGTGCTCTCAGCGGAAGCCTTTGGGTACACCTGAACTCCCTGGGGGAGCCTTTACGCAACCCCACACTCAACAGGACTCTGCGTCTTCACTCTTTCCTAACAACCCTAAACATAACCCTAACCGCAACAAGAAGCTCAACCCGAGTTAGACCCGAAAAAACACGTACGGTGCCACTTTCTGCCATCAAAAAGTGCTCTCAGCGGAAGCCTTTGGGTACACCTGAACTCCCTGGGGGAGCCTTTACGCAACCCCACACTCAACAGGACTCTGCGTCTTCACTCTTTCCTAACAACCCTAAACATAACCCTAACCGCAACAAGAAGCTGAACCCGAGTTAGACCCGAAAAAACACGTACGGTGCCACTTTCTGCCATCAAAAAGTGCTCTCAGCGGAAGCCTTTGGGTACACGTGAACTCCCTGGGGGAGCCTTTACGCAACCCCACACTCAACAGGACTCTGCGTCTTCACTCTTTCCTAACAACCCTAAACATAACCCTAACCGCAACAAGAAGCTGAACCCGAGTTAGACCCGAAAAAACACGTACGGTGCCACTTTCTGCCATCAAAAAGTGCTCTCAGCGGAAGCCTTTGGGTACACGTGAACTCCCTGGGGGAGCCTTTACGCAACCCCACACTCAACAGGACTCTGCGTCTTCACTCTTTCCTAACAACCCTAAACATAACCCTAACCGCAACAAGAAGCTCAACCCGAGTTAGACCCGAAAAAACACGTACGGTGCCACTTTCTGCCATCAAAAAGTGCTCTCAGCGGAAGCCTTTGGGTACACCTGAACTCCCTGGGGGAGCCTTTACGCAACCCCACACTCAACAGGACTCTGCGTCTTCACTCTTTCCTAACAACCCTAAACATAACCCTAACCGCAACAAGAAGCTGAACCCGAGTTAGACCCGAAAAAACACGTACGGTGCCACTTTCTGCCATCAAAAAGTGCTCTCAGCGGAAGCCTTTGGGTACACCTGAACTCCCTGGGGGAGCCTTTACGCAACCCCACACTCAACAGGACTCTGCGTCTTCACTCTTTCCTAACAACCCTAAACATAACCCTAACCGCAACAAGAAGCTGAACCCGAGTTAGACCCGAAAAAACACGTACGGTGCCACTTTCTGCCATCAAAAAGTGCTCTCAGCGGAAGCCTTTGGGTACACCTGAACTCCCTGGGGGAGCCTTTACGCAACCCCACACTCAACAGGACTCTGCGTCTTCGCTCTTTCCTAACAACCCTAACATAACCCTAACCGCAACAAGAAGCTGAACCCGAGTTAGACCCGAAAAAACACGTACGGTGCCACTTTCTGCCATCCAAAAGTGCTCTCAGCGGAAGCCTTTGGGTACACCTGAACTCCCTGGGGGAGCCTTTACGCAACCCCACACTCAACAGGACTCTGCGTCTTCACTCTTTCCTAACAACCCTAAACATAACCCTAACCGCAACAAGAAGCTCAACCCGAGTTAGACCCGAAAAAACACGTACGGTGCCACTTTCTGCCATCAAAAAGTGCTCTCAGCGGAAGCCTTTGGGTACACCTGAACTCCCTGGGGGAGCCTTTACGCAACCCCACACTCAACAGGACTCTGCGTCTTCACTCTTTCCTAACAACCCTAAACATAACCCTAACCGCAACAAGAAGCTGAACCCGAGTTAGACCCGAAAAAACACGTACGGTGCCACTTTCTGCCATCAAAAAGTGCTCTCAGCGGAAGCCTTTGGGTACACCTGAACTCCCTGGGGGAGCCTTTACGCAACCCCACACTCAACAGGACTCTGCGTCTTCACTCTTTCCTAACAACCCTAAACATAACCCTAACCGCAACAAGAAGCTGAACCCGAGTTAGACCCGAAAAAACACGTACGGTGCCACTTTCTGCCATCAAAAAGTGCTCTCAGCGGAAGCCTTTGGGTACACCTGAACTCCCTGGGGGAGCCTTTACGCAACCCCACACTCAACAGGACTCTGCGTCTTCACTCTTTCCTAACAACCCTAAACATAACCCTAACCGCAACAAGAAGCTGAACCCGAGTTAGACCCGAAAAAACACGTACGGTGCCACTTTCTGCCATCAAAAAGTGCTCTCAGCGGAAGCCTTTGGGTACACCTGAACTCCCTGGGGGAGCCTTTATGCAACCCCACACTCAACAGGACTCTGCGTCTTCACTCTTTCCTAACAACCCTAAACATAACCCTAACCGCAACAAGAAGCTGAACCCGAGTTAGACCCGAAAAAACACGTACGGTGCCACTTTCTGCCATCAAAAAGTGCTCTCAGCGGAAGCCTTTGGGTACACCTGAACTCCCTGGGGGAGCCTTTACGCAACCCCACACTAAACAGGACTCTGCGTCTTCACTCTTTCCTAACAACCCTAAACATAACCCTAACCGCAACAAGAAGCTGAACCCGAGTTAGACCCGAAAAAACACGTACGGTGCCACTTTCTGCCATCAAAAAGTGCTCTCAGCGGAAGCCTTTGGGTACACCTGAACTCCCTGGGGGAGCCTTTACGCAACCCCACACTCAACAGGACTCTGCGTCTTCGCTCTTTCCTAACAACCCTAAACATAACCCTAACCGCAACAAGAAGCTGAACCCGAGTTAGACCCGAAAAAACACGTACGGTGCCACTTTCTGCCATCAAAAAGTGCTCTCAGCGGAAGCCTTTGGGTACACCTGAACTCCCTGGGGGAGCCTTTACGCAACCCCACACTCAACAGGACTCTGCGTCTTCACTCTTTCCTAACAACCCTAAACATAACCCTAACCGCAACAAGAAGCTGAACCCCGAGTTAGACCCGAAAAAACACGTACGGTGCCACTTTCTGCCATCAAAAAGTGCTCTCAGCGGAAGCCTTTGGGTACACCTGAACTCCCTGGGGGAGCCTTTACGCAACCCCACACTCAACAGGACTCTGCGTCTTCACTCTTTCCTAACAACCCTAAACATAACCCTAACCGCAACAAGAAGCTGAACCCGAGTTAGACCCGAAAAAACACGTACGGTGCCACTTTCTGCCATCAAAAAGTGCTCTCAGCGGAAGCCTTTGGGTACACGTGAACTCCCTGGGGGAGCCTTTACGCAACCCCACACTCAACAGGACTCTGCGTCTTCACTCTTTCCTAACAACCCTAAACATAACCCTAACCGCAACAAGAAGCTGAACCCGAGTTAGACCCGAAAAAACACGTACGGTGCCACTTTCTGCCATCAAAAAGTGCTCTCAGCGGAAGCCTTTGGGTACACCTGAACTCCCTGGGGGAGCCTTTACGCAACCCCACACTCAACAGGACTCTGCGTCTTCACTCTTTCCTAACAACCCTAAACATAACCCTAACCGCAACAAGAAGCTGAACCCGAGTTAGACCCCGAAAAAACACGTACGGTGCCACTTTCTGCCATCAAAAAGTGCTCTCAGCGGAAGCCTTTGGGTACACCTGAACTCCCTGGGGGAGCCTTTATGCAACCCCACACTCAACAGGACTCTGCGTCTTCACTCTTTCCTAACAACCCTAAACATAACCCTAACCGCAACAAGAAGCTGAACCCGAGTTAGACCCGAAAAAACACGTACGGTGCCACTTTCTGCCATCAAAAAGTGCTCTCAGCGGAAGCCTTTGGGTACACCTGAACTCCCTGGGGGAGCCTTTACGCAACCCCACACTAAACAGGACTCTGCGTCTTCACTCTTTCCTAACAACCCTAAACATAACCCTAACCGCAACAAGAAGCTGAACCCGAGTTAGACCCGAAAAAACACGTACGGTGCCACTTTCTGCCATCAAAAAGTGCTCTCAGCGGAAGCCTTTGGGTACACCTGAACTCCCTGGGGGAGCCTTTACGCAACCCCACACTCAACAGGACTCTGCGTCTTCACTCTTTCCTAACAACCCTAAACATAACCCTAACCGCAACAAGAAGCTGAACCCGAGTTAGACCCGAAAAAACACGTACGGTGCCACTTTCTGCCATCAAAAAGTGCTCTCAGCGGAAGCCTTTGGGTACACCTGAACTCCCTGGGGGAGCCTTTACGCAACCCCACACTCAACAGGACTCTGCGTCTTCACTCTTTCCTAACAACCCTAAACATAACCCTAACCGCAACAAGAAGCTGAACCCGAGTTAGACCCGAAAAAACACGTACGGTGCCACTTTCTGCCATCAAAAAGTGCTCTCAGCGGAAGCCTTTGGGTACACCTGAACTCCCTGGGGGAGCCTTTACGCAACCCCACACTCAACAGGACTCTGCGTCTTCACTCTTTCCTAACAACCCTAAACATAACCCTAACCGCAACAAGAAGCTGAACCCGAGTTAGACCCGAAAAAACACGTACGGTGCCACTTTCTGCCATCAAAAAGTGCTCTCAGCGGAAGCCTTTGGGTACACCTGAACTCCCTGGGGGAGCCTTTACGCAACCCCACACTCAACAGGACTCTGCGTCTTCACTCTTTCCTAACAACCCTAAACATAACCCTAACCGCAACAAGAAGCTGAACCCGAGTTAGACCCGAAAAAACACGTACGGTGCCACTTTCTGCCATCAAAAAGTGCTCTCAGCGGAAGCCTTTGGGTACACCTGAACTCCCTGGGGAGCCTTTACGCAACCCCACACTCAACAGGACTCTGCGTCTTCACTCTTTCCTAACAACCCTAACATAACCCTAACCGCAACAAGAAGCTGAACCCGAGTTAGACCCGAAAAAACACGTACGGTGCACTTTCTGCCATCAAAAGTGCTCTCAGCGGAAGCCTTTGGGTACACCTGAACTCCCTGGGGGAGCCTTTACGCAACCCCACACTCAACAGGACTCTGCGTCTTCACTCTTTCCTAACAACCCTAAACATAACCCTAACCGCAACAAGAAGCTGAACCCGAGTTAGACCCGAAAAAACACGTACGGTGCCACTTTCTGCCATCAAAAAGTGCTCTCAGCGGAAGCCTTTGGGTACACCTGAACTCCCTGGGGGAGCCTTTACGCAACCCCACACTCAACAGGACTCTGCGTCTTCACTCTTTCCTAACAACCCTAAACATAACCCTAACCGCAACAAGAAGCTGAACCCGAGTTAGACCCGAAAAAACACGTACGGTGCCACTTTCTGCCATCAAAAAGTGCTCTCAGCGGAAGCCTTTGGGTACACCTGAACTCCCTGGGGGAGCCTTTACGCAACCCCACACTCAACAGGACTCTGCGTCTTCACTCTTTCCTAACAACCCTAAACATAACCCTAACCGCAACAAGAAGCTGAACCCGAGTTAGACCCGAAAAAACACGTACGGTGCCACTTTCTGCCATCAAAAAGTGCTCTCAGCGGAAGCCTTTGGGTACACCTGAACTCCCTGGGGGAGCCTTTACGCAACCCCACACTCAACAGGACTCTGCGTCTTCACTCTTTCCTAACAACCCTAAACATAACCCTAACCGCAACAAGAAGCTGAACCCGAGTTAGACCCGAAAAAACACGTACGGTGCCACTTTCTGCCATCAAAAAGTGCTCTCAGCGGAAGCCTTTGGGTACACCTGAACTCCCTGGGGGAGCCTTTACGCAACCCCGACACTCAACAGGACTCTGCGTCTTCACTCTTTCCTAACAACCTAAACATAACCCTAACCGCAACAAGAAGCTGAACCCGAGTTAGACCCGAAAAAACACGTACGGTGCCACTTTCTGCCATCAAAAAGTGCTCTCAGCGGAAGCCTTTGGGTACACCTGAACTCCCTGGGGGAGCCTTTACGCAACCCCAGCACTCAACAGGACTCTGCGTCTTCACTCTTTCCTAACAACCCTAAACATAACCCTAACCGCAACAAGAAGCTGAACCCGAGTTAGACCCGAAAAAACACGTACGGTGCCACTTTCTGCCATCCAAAAGTGCTCTCAGCGGAAGCCTTTGGGTACACCTGAACTCCCTGGGGAGCCTTTACGCAACCCCACACTCAACAGGACTCTGCGTCTTCACTCTTTCCTAACAACCCTAAACATAACCCTAACCGCAACAAGAAGCTGAACCCGAGTTAGACCCGAAAAAACACGTACGGTGCCACTTTCTGCCATCAAAAAGTGCTCTCAGCGGAAGCCTTTGGGTACACCTGAACTCCCTGGGGGAGCCTTTACGCAACCCCACACTCAACAGGACTCTGCGTCTTCACTCTTTCCTAACAACCCTAAACATAACCCTAACCGCAACAAGAAGCTGAACCCGAGTTAGACCCGAAAAAACACGTACGGTGCCACTTTCTGCCATCAAAAAGTGCTCTCAGCGGAAGCCTTTGGGTACACCTGAACTCCCTGGGGGAGCCTTTACGCAACCCCACACTCAACAGGACTCTGCGTCTTCACTCTTTCCTAACAACCCTAAACATAACCCTAACCGCAACAAGAAGCTGAACCCGAGTTAGACCCGAAAAAACACGTACGGTGCCACTTTCTGCCATCAAAAAGTGCTCTCAGCGGAAGCCTTTGGGTACACCTGAACTCCCTGGGGGAGCCTTTACGCAACCCCACACTCAACAGGACTCTGCGTCTTCACTCTTTCCTAACAACCCTAAACATAACCCTAACCGCAACAAGAAGCTGAACCCGAGTTAGACCCGAAAAAACACGTACGGTGCCACTTTCTGCCATCAAAAAGTGCTCTCAGCGGAAGCCTTTGGGTACACCTGAACTCCCTGGGGGAGCCTTTACGCAACCCCACACTCAACAGGACTCTGCGTCTTCACTCTTTCCTAACAACCCTAAACATAACCCTAACCGCAACAAGAAGCTGAACCCGAGTTAGACCCGAAAAAACACGTACGGTGCCACTTTCTGCCATCAAAAAGTGCTCTCAGCGGAAGCCTTTGGGTACACCTGAACTCCCTGGGGAGCCTTTACGCAACCCCACACTCAACAGGACTCTGCGTCTTCACTCTTTCCTAACAACCCTAAACATAACCCTAACCGCAACAAGAAGCTGAACCCGAGTTAGACCCGAAAAAACACGTACGGTGCCACTTTCTGCCATCAAAAAGTGCTCTCAGCGGAAGCCTTTGGGTACACCTGAACTCCCTGGGGGAGCCTTTACGCAACCCCACACTCAACAGGACTCTGCAGTCTTCACTCTTTCCTAACAACCCTAAACATAACCCTAACCGCAACAAGAAGCTGAACCCGAGTTAGACCCGAAAAAACACGTACGGTGCCACTTTCTGCCATCAAAAAGTGCTCTCAGCGGAAGCCTTTGGGTACACCTGAACTCCCTGGGGGAGCCTTTACGCAACCCCACACTCAACAGGACTCTGCGTCTTCACTCTTTCCTAACAACCCTAAACATAACCCTAACCGCAACAAGAAGCTGAACCCGAGTTAGACCCGAAAAAACACGTACGGTGCCACTTTCTGCCATCAAAAAGTGCTCTCAGCGGAAGCCTTTGGGGTACACCTGAACTCCCTGGGGGAGCCTTTACGCAACCCAACACTCAACAGGACTCTGCGTCTTCACTCTTTCCTAACAACCCTAAACATAACCCTAACCGCAACAAGAAGCTGAACCCGAGTTAGACCCGAAAAAACACGTACGGTGCCACTTTCTGCCATCAAAAAGTGCTCTCAGCGGAAGCCTTTGGGTACACCTGAACTCCCTGGGGAGCCTTTACGCAACCCCACACTCAACAGGACTCTGCGTCTTCACTCTTTCCTAACAACCCTAAACATAACCCTAACCGCAACAAGAAGCTGAACCCGAGTTAGACCCGAAAAAACACGTACGGTGCCACTTTCTGCCATCAAAAAGTGCTCTCAGCGGAAGCCTTTGGGTACACCTGAACTCCCTGGGGGAGCCTTTACGCAACCCCACACTCAACAGGACTCTGCGTCTTCACTCTTTCCTAACAACCCTAAACATAACCCTAACCGCAACAAGAAGCTGAACCCGAGTTAGACCCGAAAAAACACGTACGGTGCCACTTTCTGCCATCAAAAAGTGCTCTCAGCGGAAGCCTTTGGGTACACCTGAACTCCCTGGGGGAGCCTTTACGCAACCCCACACTCAACAGGACTCTGCGTCTTCACTCTTTCCTAACAACCCTAAACATAACCCTAACCCGCAACAAGAAGCTGAACCCGAGTTAGACCCGAAAAAACACGTACGGTGCCACTTTCTGCCATCAAAAAGTGCTCTCAGCGGAAGCCTTTGGGTACACCTGAACTCCCTGGGGGAGCCTTTACGCAACCCCACACTCAACAGGACTCTGCGTCTTCACTCTTTCCTAACAACCCTAAACATAACCCTAACCGCAACAAGAAGCTGAACCCGAGTTAGACCCGAAAAAAACACGTACGGTGCCACTTTCTGCCATCAAAAAGTGCTCTCAGCGAAGCCTTTGGGTACACCTGAACTCCCTGGGGAGCCTTTACGCAACCCCACACTCAACAGGACTCTGCGTCTTCACTCTTTCCTAACAACCCTAAACATAACCCTAACCGCAACAAGAAGCTCGAACCCGAGTTAGACCCGAAAAAACACGTACGGTGCCACTTTCTGCCATCAAAAAGTGCTCTCAGCGGAAGCCTTTGGGTACACCTGAACTCCCTGGGGGAGCCTTTACGCAACCCCACACTCAACAGGACTCTGCGTCTTCACTCTTTCCTAACAACCCTAAACATAACCCTAACCGCAACAAGAAGCTGAACCCGAGTTAGACCCGAAAAAACACGTACGGTGCCACTTTCTGCCATCAAAAAGTGCTCTCAGCGGAAGCCTTTGGGTACACCTGAACTCCCTGGGGGAGCCTTTATGCAACCCCACACTCAACAGGACTCTGCGTCTTCACTCTTTCCTAACAACCCTAAACATAACCCTAACCGCAACAAGAAGCTGAACCCGAGTTAGACCCGAAAAAACACGTACGGTGCCACTTTCTGCCATCAAAAAGTGCTCTCAGCGGAAGCCTTTGGGTACACCTGAACTCCCTGGGGGAGCCTTTACGCAACCCCACACTAAACAGGACTCTGCGTCTTCACTCTTTCCTAACAACCCTAAACATAACCCTAACCGCAACAAGAAGCTGAACCCGAGTTAGACCCGAAAAAACACGTACGGTGCCACTTTCTGCCATCAAAAAGTGCTCTCAGCGGAAGCCTTTGGGTACACCTGAACTCCCTGGGGACCCTTTACGCAACCCCACACTCAACAGGACTCTGCGTCTTCGCTCTTTCCTAACAACCCTAAACATAACCCTAACCGCAACAAGAAGCTGAACCCGAGTTAGACCCGAAAAAACACGTACGGTGCCACTTTCTGCATCAAAAAGTGCTCTCAGCGGAAGCCTTTGGGTACACCTGAACTCCCTGGGGGAGCCTTTACGCAACCCCACACTCAACAGGACTCTGCGTCTTCACTCTTTCCTAACAACCCTAAACATAACCCTAACCGCAACAAGAAGCTGAACCCGAGTTAGACCCGAAAAAACACGTACGGTGCCACTTTCTGCCATCAAAAAGTGCTCTCAGCGGAAGCCTTTGGGTACACCTGAACTCCCTGGGGGAGCCTTTACGCAACCCCACACTCAACAGGACTCTGCGTCTTCACTCTTTCCTAACAACCCTAAACATAACCCTAACCGCAACAAGAAGCTGAACCCGAGTTAGACCCGAAAAAACACGTACGGTGCCACTTTCTGCCATCAAAAAGTGCTCTCAGCGGAAGCCTTTGGGTACACGTGAACTCCCTGGGGGAGCCTTTACGCAACCCCACACTCAACAGGACTCTGCGTCTTCACTCTTTCCTAACAACCCTAAACATAACCCTAACCGCAACAAGAAGCTGAACCCGAGTTAGACCCGAAAAAACACGTACGGTGCCACTTTCTGCCATCAAAAAGTGCTCTCAGCGGAAGCCTTTGGGTACACCTGAACTCCCTGGGGGAGCCTTTACGCAACCCCACACTCAACAGGACTCTGCGTCTTCACTCTTTCCTAACAACCCTAAACATAACCCTAACCGCAACAAGAAGCTGAACCCGAGTTAGACCCGAAAAAACACGTACGGTGCCACTTTCTGCCATCAAAAAGTGCTCTCAGCGGAAGCCTTTGGGTACACCTGAACTCCCTGGGGGAGCCTTTACGCAACCCCACACTCAACAGGACTCTGCGTCTTCACTCTTTCCTAACAACCCTAACATAACCCTAACCGCAACAAGAAGCTGAACCCGAGTTAGACCCGAAAAAACACGTACGGTGCCACTTTCTGCCATCCAAAAGTGCTCTCAGCGGAAGCCTTTGGGTACACCTGAACTCCCTGGGGGAGCCTTTACGCAACCCCACACTCAACAGGACTCTGCGTCTTCACTCTTTCCTAACAACCCTAAACATAACCCTAACCGCAACAAGAAGCTGAACCCGAGTTAGACCCGAAAAAAACACGTACGGTGCCACTTTCTGCCATCAAAAAGTGCTCTCAGCGGAAGCCTTTGGGTACACCTGAACTCCCTGGGGGAGCCTTTACGCAACCCCACACTCAACAGGACTCTGCGTCTTCACTCTTTCCTAACAACCCTAAACATAACCCTAACCGCAACAAGAAGCTGAACCCGAGTTAGACCCGAAAAAAACACGTACGGTGCCACTTTCTGCCATCAAAAAGTGCTCTCAGCGGAAGCCTTTGGGTACACCTGAACTCCCTGGGGGAGCCTTTACGCAACCCCACACTCAACAGGACTCTGCGTCTTCACTCTTTCCTAACAACCCTAAACATAACCCTAACCGCAACAAGAAGCTGAACCCGAGTTAGACCCGAAAAAACACGTACGGATGCCACTTTCTGCCATCAAAAAGTGCTCTCAGCGGAAGCCTTTGGGTACACCTGAACTCCCCTGGGGGAGCCTTTACGCAACCCCGACACTCAACAGGACTCTGCGTCTTCACTCTTTCCTAACAACCCTAAACATAACCCTAACCGCAACAAGAAGCTGAACCCGAGTTAGACCCGAAAAAACACGTACGGTGCCACTTTCTGCCATCAAAAAGTGCTCTCAGCGGAAGCCTTTGGGTACACCTGAAACTCCCTGGGGGAGCCTTTACGCAACCCCGACACTCAACAGGACTCTGCGTCTTCACTCTTTCCTAACAACCCTAAACATAACCCTAACCGCAACAAGAAGCTGAACCCGAGTTAGACCCGAAAAAACACGTACGGTGCCACTTCCTGCCATCAAAAAGTGCTCTCAGCGGAAGCCTTTGGGTACACCTGAACTCCCTGGGGGAGCCTTTACGCAACCCCGCACTCAACAGGACTCTGCGTCTTCACTCTTTCCTAACAACCCTAAACATAACCCTAAACCGCAACAAGAAGCTGAACCCGAGTTAGACCCGAAAAAACACGTACGGTGCCACTTTCTGCCATCAAAAAGTGCTCTCAGCGGAAGCCTTTGGGTACACCTGAACTCCCTGGGGAGCCTTTACGCAACCCCACACTCAACAGGACTCTGCGTCTTCACTCTTTCCTAACAACCCCTAAACATAACCCTAACCGCAACAAGAAGCTGAACCCGAGTTAGACCCGAAAAAACACGTACGGTGCCACTTTCTGCCATCCAAAAGTGCTCTCAGCGAAGCCTTTGGGTACACCTGAACTCCCTGGGGGAGCCTTTACGCAACCCCACACTCAACAGGACTCTGCGTCTTCACTCTT